>NW_003805109.1:9017-297839 GCF_000255335.2 Galendromus occidentalis | reverse complement strand
GATTCTACAGTATATATTTGGTCTATCCGCGTCTTCCGAGTTGACAGCCTGGACGTAGACGTCATGTAACAAGTACGTTCTGGTCGAACAAAAAACCGCCAATTGATGATACTTTTCCGTGTCTTCAGCAAGTATGATAGCTTCAGTAACGGCCTCCAGAGCCGCGTCCTGCAAGCTGCGGTTCGCGTTCGTATCCATGAGCACCTCGAATGCTTTCGGGAGCAAAACGTTGAGGAGAATCGGGTCTTCTGGGGGCAGCACTCGCGTCTCCAGCCAAGCTCGCATGCACCGAAACACCTTGAAGAGGAATAATTATCTACCTGGATTTTCCTTCGACTCGAAATGGAATCGCTTGAATTCGTTGTGAAACGATGTGAAACCCACCTGACAAACCACTCTCCCATCGTTCTGTTGATGCTGTAGTGAGTCAACTAACACTTGCAAGACGCCTCGATCGGAAGCTGTGAGCATGGCTATTATCTGGAATCGAATTGTTTAGTTTACTGTGCTTTGAATCTCCTGGAGTCCGAAATCGGGAGCGAAGATCGTTCGGAAGATTCAGGATCATACACCAGGTCTGGCTCACCTCGGAGCGCCTATTTTGACCCACTCGCATCGGTTCAACTTCCTCAGGAAATAGGGTCAGCAATTCCAATAAGGTATACTTTGAAGAGGCATCAGTCGATGCGCCAAACCTAGAATCATGACTGTCGTCAGTATCTCATCGACCTGACTTCACTGACGACAGCAGGACGATAACGACATGAAAGCTCTGCATCAGGATATATCCGAGTAATTCACCTCGTGATGATATCCTTGACTGGGGCCTGCCAGTGTGGCATCAGGAGGGCAAGATCTACGACAGCTAAGCCGAGCTGCGTCAGAATCACCGGCGACCAGTTCATGGATAACTGATTCATCAAGGAGTCCCGGAGGGATATATAGGACGATGGTGGCAATTCTTGGAAACTTCGTTGAATCTAGAACAGGGAGCGGTTATGGGTGAGTTTCGCCCCCGAAGATTTTCACACGCAACCAGCATCCGCTTTGGTCTCTAGTTACTTTTGTCCGCATTGTCTGTGCTGCGAAATAGCAAGATTCGTGGTCCACGCGTCTAAGGAGTAGCTCGTCCGCGACCTGAAAGGGTTCCCGTCAGAGCGAATCGTCTCTCGGGGTACATTATGCGGCGACACATTGCGGGACAAGGTGGAGGACGATGATTACGCACCTTCCATGCGTACACGGATTTCTGTAGCTGTTCGAGCCATTTCGCGGCACTTTCCTTTTCTTGCGAGTTTGCCACCCCATACAGGATATGTATCGCCTGCAGAGCCGCTTCGCAGGTGGGAGGTTCCATTTCCGAGCTCGACTGACTGAAATGGAAGACGTTGCCCGTCGTGAAGATTGCTTGAATTGAACTTATCGGAGCTCGCTTTGATATGAAGATAATAGCTAGATTTAGTACACTCAGTGCGCGCTTCCCGGATATCCGATCGCTTGCAGCTAGAGAAAATTATCGCGGTCTGTTCGATGATGTGCCTCGGGACTCTAGTATCGGCAACTTGACGCGCGATCGAGTATTCCTCTCGAAACCACAGGTGATGACTCAATCGGAAGCGGTCTCAGAGTTCCGACTCGAAACGTTTCATAAATCCGAGACGATCGAGAAGTTCTCCCGGGCCTCCGGGAAGATTCTGGGACCGCAGTCGGACTCCGATGGAAACTTATAGTTGTAATGCTGTTCGAGTCACACGAGCTTTGTCACAGGGGGAACATATCAGTTCGCCCGGTATTTCGGACTTGGGAGCGGGCAACCCCTTCTTTTTTTCCGCCGGAACTCGTGCTGGACCAGTAAGGATCTCTCGGCGCGTCTGGGATTGAGGGAGTCTCGCGGCTTCCTTCAGGAGCTTTCGCGGGATCGCGGCATTCGTCTTCAGCGTTTTAAATTTCAAACGAAAAACATGGTTCGAAAATTAAGACAACCGGTGGCAATCCAGGAGAATTTACTCACTTGACCGAGAGTCACTTTAACGTGACTTCAGAACCATTGGCACATGGAGTGATATGGGCGCTTGCACCGGATTTCGCTTCGGAAATCGGCCACAAATCCCAGTGAAAATTCTCGATAAATCATGCAGGCAACAGCACTCGATTCGCGTTCGGACTGAGAGAACAGCAGTGCGTTGTCGGCGGTTGTCGTCAGTCGGAGGAGGGCTCCCAGCGGTCCGTTGATTAGCGTACTTTATGTCCGTCTTTTAGAGAAGCGGGAGACAGCGTGTCAGTCAGGGTCAGGATCTCGCAGAGCGAAAAACAATATCCTTGTATGGATCGTTTTCATGGTTTTTCCAATTTCGAAGGATGAGATGCCAAGGATTCGAGACCATCCATCCTGATGAATTCAGACTTGGTTCCATCGGAAATCGATTTTTCCTTCAGTCGCTGGTCGAAATCTCGATCAATGACCATCATACGACATCGTAGGGGGCCGGAGGGACCATGGAACAGCCACGTGGCGAAAAAAATCGACCCCTCCGTTGGAATAGGAACTGATGCCCTTCGGAGCGAACTGCAAGCTTTTACGATGGCCCAAGGCTATCCATCCGATATGAAATTTCCCCGCGGGAGCGGACGTTTTTGCCGTCGCTTTCTTCCCAACCTCAAGCGGACATGTAATGGGACGGCCTTGAGTTTTCGCCATGAGATAAGCTGGGCACCAACTTATCGATAGAGCGGGACTTGAACAATTATGCACGGCTGCCAGCTCTCCATTCGTTAAAGAACTACTGGAGTTCTCACGAATTGACGTGCGTATCTGGAATAGAGGAATCTAATGCACCTTGTTCGAGACAGTCTCTGTGCATTGACCGGCAAGAAGTACCCGCATGCACGTTCATCGGGAAGGAAGGCACGAATCCCTTGAACTCCATCTGAAACTCTCTGTACTTTATCAAAGCTGACCTAATATTGTAAGATACTCGTCTGCTTGGGGGACTCCCTCGAGCGCAATGCGCCCCTGACGCGGATCGCCTCTGGGCTCCGCGTGGAACCACAAGTTCTCCTGAAAGCCGCGGATCTTGACTGCAGGTCCATGAGGTTGCTTGCGGTCTTTCATGGACTTCCAATATGAAGCCGACAGTGCATCGCAATCATCGCGGTTCCGAAGAGCGCGGTTGTTTGCAAAACCCAGTCGTCTTCCGAGTTAGCTCTCGGCGGGTTCTTCCGACCTGGATACAGGGAAAACTCACGATCGTATCCATGTGCTATCGAAGATTCGGTTCTACGATCGGAAATCGGAGAGCTAGGCTATCTGCGACTGTCGCAGAAATGTCCTTGACAGTAGCAGGCTTTTCTTAGGGCTATACGATTGATACCATTCCACGGGGGGAAGCACGCTCAGCAGAGTCGGTCGGGCAGGGACATGTTGAGAGGAGGCATCCCGCACCTTCTTCTCATGGAGAAAACTCATTACGCTGTACAAAAACTAAGGGAAAAACTTTCTACGAAACGAGTGTAGTCGGGGGTCTTGAGACCTGGCCGCTCCTTGGGGCCGGGAATGCGATGGCCGTGATGGACGATCGTCCAGCAGCTTCACTCGTGATTAGGATCGGCTCTGCCACGTATTCGCAGATATGGTCATCACTTTCTCCTGACCGCAATCGTAGAACAAAGAGCTCGTCGTATGAGGGCTTCGTGTTCTTTTCCAGAGGGATTTGCGCGAGCCGCCCGAGTCGACTCGCTCGAGGTGCACGGATCATCGTCATCATCGTCGTCACATCCCCGGCGATAGACTTCATCTTCGTGGGCTATTTTCCCCGTGTGCTTCGAAGGGGAGATATCATGGAGTTCTATACGTACTCTGAAAATCTTCTTTGACCTCCTCGTTCGCCCGTTCGGAGAAAAGCTGTGAACCCGTTTCGACCGTGCGAAAATTCGGCCCGTCTCCCGCCTACCATGATCCTACGATTCGTTGGAGTGGAATTCTGTCATCAACGGGAATATCATCTGACTCCTCCGAAGATTGTCTGACCTCCCCCGTCGACGGACTCTCCGTTCACCGTGCTGAAAAAATTCTCCGGCTCAGCTTGATCTCGGAGGGAAGCGAGATGAAGGGAGTGCGGGCTCTGATCCGCGGCGTGGATAATGTTCACGTAATGAAAGCAGGTGCGTTCTAAACTATTTCGAACGAATATCGAGAGCTATTTCATCCCCATGAGCCAGGGTGTGGGTGAGAGCTTCCGTTCTATGAGTAGCCGAGGCTCGATTTCTTTTCTCTTCGAACTCGTGTTCCACTCTTCTGTATCACCGTTTTTCGGATTAGGACCTCCCGTTCCGTTTCATGGTCTATTCTTTTTTCTGATCAATGCCGCTCTGCCATATGGTCCGCTCATGATTCCCCGAGATCCCCTCCCTGACAATCGCGCGTCCAATACGTTTCCGGAGGCCAAGGATACTCACCGTTTTCCGCCCGACTACGAAGGTCCCGCGGATGGAATCGGATCATCCGAGGGTCCGGATTTCCGCTCCATTCATTGGTGATCCTCCAATGGCAAACTTTGAGGGTTGACTGACGTGACTTCCGCGAATGACCCCGGGAACAATAGGCCTTTTCCGATGAGGGGATTGAGGCCGGCCGGAAAGCGGGGTTGGGAGATCATGGATCCCGATCGGTATTGGTTCATTATTGCGGCGCGGCGTGAATCCTGGACTGATTATTTCCTTGTATGTTCCTGCCTGTCCGAATTTCCAGCGGCACCGCGCGTGGTGATTCCTGTTGGGGTCGACTACTCGGAGAGAAGTTCATTCACATACGAACTCCGTTACAGCTTGTTCTCTCAGAGAGAATCGGTGGTGAACCGAGCTCATGTCGCAAGAACTTGTCGGCGGCTCTCCGGGACCACCATGTCCGCCAAACTGGACGCGGACCATCACTCAGGGGAAAGCTGTATATACTACGCCATTAGGTCACGAAATATGTAACCTCACGCAGCTGAGGTAGGTCCGGGTCTCCTAAACGCAGCTAATTGCCGTCGTTTCTCGAGGTTCTATAAGTTCTCCTCTTCTTCCCCAGAGATTTTCTCTTATCTGATGTAACTTGTAAGTGCAATCTCCCTTGCCCCTTGATTGTTGATCAATGGTTCGACTTCAGCTCAGGAAACAAGCGAGGTAAATCTATCAGCCTATTCTTCCGTGGGGCTACCCCCACGTAGCATAGTACTTTGGAAAAACTATTATCCCATACCCCGCCTCAGTCTCAATCACACCAAACCGTTCTCCGCCTTTCATGGCTCTCTATAGGGGCGAAAATTGTTCTCGCCCCTTTCGGGCAACACCGAAGACAGAGACGCGAATCCTCCCTGAGATTGCAATGACATTAAGATTCTCGTCTCCTTAGCTGTAGTAAGTCCGGTGACTCGCCGAGGAGAAGCGAGCCAGAAGAAAATGAAGGTGTCGAGAGATTCGCAGAACGCCCTGCTCACGACACGATTGCTGACGAAGAAAGCGGACGCTTCGCAGAATAATGATCAAGAGGTGTGTCAACGAGTTTGAACGATGACAGAATGTCCGATTAAGGTGTTTCTATCGCTAGCCGTTTCGCTCTCGGAATGGCATCTGAGAGTTTAAACCTTCACAGGTGTATCGATTCTCACCATCGGCTACATTGCTGCCTGCTTGCAAGACCTCGCTGGAGACAGCATTATCTCCGCCCCTCGCGCAAAATGGGGCGGCCGATAGCAAAACCCCTCTCGCGACAACAAGTGCCTGTACAAATCATCAACAAGATTTCCTCCAGCGACACTCTCCACAGCTACCGACCACCCAGCAGCAGACGCATCTCGAGTTCTCTGGGAATCGGAATGAACACCTCGTTAATGACGTAAGCGCGAGAGGTCCTATCAATCGTGAGCTAGGATTCAATGGAGAGCTCTTCCCTCGAAGCAGCGGATTCATACCGCCCGATCCCGCCGAGGCTCGCTCCCGCCGATTTACTTGTCATAACCATTTGGAGCGCCACCATAGTCCACTAAAACCAAGTCCGCTTCATCGATTCTTGCAGAACAACATTTCTGGACTGAACAAACAGCAGCCCCTGTTTGTCACCACGGTCGAAACTCCGCATCTATATCAACAACCACTACAGGTCTGATATGCCGAATCTGCGGTGCTCCAGCTACGACCGCTCTAACTACTTATGGAGCCGAGCTCTTACGCTATTCAGTGACGACGTTCGTGAAGAAACCAGTCGTGGATCGAGTCTCAGTGTTCTTCCTACTTACAATTAGCTAAATGAATTATAATCCGTCTGAGCTCGTATACATAGCTTCCCTCGTGGGTGGACGAGCAATGATCCTGACGATTCCGCTGTCTCGATATGCGATGACCGAGGTGTATCGAGGATTCTCGGCACAGGGGAAACGGACTCATCACGACTGCTTCTGTGCTGCAGGTGTATTGCTCGCCGACCCCTACTCGACCGATCATCTTGAACAGCTCCGGCTCTGTCCAAAACCCGCTCCTCAGCCCCCAACAGCCGGAATTAATCCTGAATGGGGCTACTGGGCAGCTATCCGCGGTCGACTTGAACACTGTGAACAGCATCAACAACGCTCCGGTGGGGAATCCCCGTCGATGTCCGCCGTGTATCCGGCCATTCAGACATCGCCTCCGGCGAAATGAGCTGGTTCTTAACGCAGAAATCTCCTCTCCAGGGCCTTCTATCGACCACGCAACTGTTCCCGTATCCCCATATGATTGATTCGATCAGCCCGGCCTCTATCGTGCTCGGGGTCAGCATGGGATCTTCGGTCAGCATGGGGATCATGGGACTCGACTCGTCGCACCTGCAACAGCTTCCCACGCTCACAACGGGCCCGAATCGCGATCTGAATCAGAGTCAAGGTGAGATCGGCACTCGTCGAGATCCGTCAAGCTCATTCCAATTCTTCGAAAAGTTTCCTTTGTACGAATTCAAGGAGTTCATTCTAGGAGGATCAACTCTGGTTGTGTCGCCCTATGGAATGACCCCCATGTCATTGGAAGGCATACCATGCGGGGTTTTACAAACATCCAATGCGACGCTGGATAATTCCCATTCGGCTTTGAACAATTCTGCCTCTGCAGCCACTGTGATAAGTGCCCAAGCGGCGGCGAGGACTGCTAATGGTTCGTTTCTCCTTGAACTGATTGATTGATTGATTGATTGATTGACTGATTGGCTTCTTATCTCGGATGCGATGCTTCGCAGATGGTCTTCTAGACATGCTGCTCTCTTCCAGGTGCCACGCTTCTATCCCCGCCGGTGCCTTCAGTTTGTCATATCTTACCCATAAGTCCAATGATGAACGCGGAGAACGCCGCGCCTGTGGATTCAAATGAAAACGCTCTCTTGTTCAACGTGACTCTGGATGAAAGTGCCGTTCTTCTTCAGCCTCAAGAATGTGACGTCAATCAATGAGTTTCCGGCACGGAGAGGAGAGATTGAGGGAGAAATACGGCATACCTCGAAAGCTGATGGCGACGACGACAACAACGCTCGAGAAGGAGCGGAACTCCGCGCTGGACAAGCCGCCGGTGGGGGGCGCAAGGACTTTCCAAGCGATATATGAGTCAGAAAACCAGCCGTAGCGCAATCTGCGCCCACCAAATTCATATAAATCATGGAGGAACGAGTTCTGTGATCTACCACGCGGACGAAGCGAACAGCGCACACAGTAGCCGGAACCAATTCTACTAGATTAGGTTTCGAGGCCCTAGCGCGAGCCATCCCTTCGGCTCAATTTCTGACGGCGAAAGTTTTTGTGCCTTTCTCCTCCGTGTGGAGTCACCTTATTCGAGCTGCCGCACCGCCCGGAAGTTCAGGATTGAAGGAAGTCGCGAGCGGCCAGTCAGGCAAGTTCAGTTCAGCTGATGAGACGGAGTTCTCCGGAGCCGTCCGAGGATTGGTGGAGCTACTCGTTAGTTACCGAATTATTTAAGAAAAATTGGGGAGCTCATAGGTTTCAAATACAATGCGATCGATTCATTATTAGGAGTAATATAACATGCTTGTGTAATATAATATCAGAGCGCAGCAACCTGTGGAACCTGGTCGATGGTGAGACCACATGGTGGGCGTTTGTTCTGGTGGATCTATGGTTAGAGAATCCACGAAAGCATCTATTGTTTCACTCGCGTCAAGAATTCAAGCTCGGTACGCCTTGTCATGAATGTTGGAGGGGTGAGAGACATGAGCGAATCATGTCGATCATCATTGTGTATCTATAAGAGCTGAACAAATCGGGTGGAGTTTCCCAGAGGAGTCGCGCTTGGCATGAAGTCTCTTCGGGTAACTAATCTCCGGGACCGCTGCAACAACGTTGAGGAAGGACGAGCTGTGTTATTACCTGGTAAAGCGAGCCTTGTCCTAGAACGGAGGAGGCCAGGATCAGGAAGTTTCAATAAACTTTGTTGGAAGGCACTCCGACATCTGAAGAATTCAATTCACTATTCTCCGACTGCTCTGAGAGTCGTAAAAATTGATCATCGCTGATTCATGAGCTTTGATCGCGCTCGGAATCCCAGGTTTATAGCTCTCGATTCAGTATTATAGGGCAATACGGTAGAGCGCGTGGACTCCGGGCGGTAGAGATCAGCGGAAACATCTCGAAGCGATGATTTCTGGATGAGGATGCGCTTCGTGCGTCTCAAGCTTAGGGATTCCATCGGCAGATCTTCCCAAACTGCCAGACTCTCGAAGATGTGGTCTTCCGCATCTGTAGTGATCAGCATGACGACGCATGAAGACGGTGCACGGACCACTTTTATTTATAGATTCAGAGTTTCCGCTCACAGCTTTCGGAGGTTTCATTAAATACGTCAGTTCTGTGCCATGGTGGCCTGAATCCAATCCAAGAAGTGGGTCACTCTCGCGTATACATCTGGATATCCCTTGTGAGCGCAACCCGAACCGAAAGATACCAGACCAGCAAGATACCACTGACCGTCGGCTTTGCGACACTGGAAGGGTCCTCCGGAGTCGCCCTGGAAAGATATCGATTACGTATTGAGGACACGGCCCGCCGATCGGAGCAGATAAATTATCGGCAAGCTCAAGAAGTCAACATCCTGACGGTGCGGGACTCACATAACAAGATCCTCGGCCGCCGTCAAGAGCTCCCGCGCAGAGATGCCAAGGTTGAATTGTGATTCTGAACTTGTTGAGGTACGGGGCGGCACACACATTATTATTGTACACGGGGACAGACACCTTTTTTGGAGAAAGAATGCTCAGCTGAAGCTCGGATCAAAGATTCTTCTGCACGTGGGGATCCGTTATTCGAATTCCAATCTCAAGAAGAAAAGTCTCACCTTTCGCAGGTTCGAAGATGGTGCCCCTCCCCCGGAAGTTGTAGCTCCCCATCCCGTCGACACACAATTACTGTTCTCGAAATTGTCATTGGGACTCGGGAGGCAGATAGGGCGGACTCTCGGCGATAATCGCACCTAGGAATCAGAGAATGATCCAATCTTGGAGGTGAAAGAGTTATTCGCGACCCGATGATTCCATGTAGGAGATTCTTACCCGTTTGGACAGCTTGATGAGTGCAATGTCGTAATTGTACCCTTGGTAACTCGGGTATTTGAAGATTTTTCCGGCGTCTACTTGAATTTCTTGATTTTCTAAAACATTTTGGTCGTGTTCACCGACTCGGACTTTTATTGTGGATGCCGGGGAAACGACTGCACCGTAGTTGCTGAAGTAAAGAAGGACTCGTGAAGAGAGCTGAGCGATGAAAGTATCGGATCACATGAAAAATCTGGCGATCCTGTAAGAAGGGCGATAATTCACATCGGGCGCTACTAACTTGACAACGCAGTGAGCAGCGGTGGCCATCCACTTATCCGACAAGAGGGCACCACCGCAAAAATGTCGAGTTCTGCCATCCCGACCCAATCGTCTCAGAGAAACCTGTGAAATTGAGATATGTCACCAACTTGAGCGGACATATCCGGACGAGAGACATGCTACAGATACATGAAATGTTCTTCACCTGCCACGGCCATTCTCCGGCGTTCGCTTCTTGCCCTCCAACAATCCTTTCATTTTCGTGATCACTGTACAAGCTCTGTCCGCACTGTCCTGGAATGGCCAATGAAATTTTCGATTTAATTCTCGATGCATCGGTTGAATATTGGACGATGGAATTCTTGAGCACTTCTTCGAAGAGCATCATCTCCGCCCAGCCCCCCTCCCGGATTCCCCATGATACACACGATCACGTGTCAGATCATTGGGGAGGTTCACTTCACTATAGGAGAAGTCTGGTCGCGAAAATATTAGATATTTCAACACACCGTCATGGAGATCGTCAGAAATTCTTGTTGACATACCTTGCCCATTGGCGACCACAAACACAGCCCCAAATACCACTCCTCGAACCAGCATCATGGCAGCGGAACAAATCCCCGGTGACGAGATTCCGTCCCTTTTATAGATCCCTTTCCTCCGAAAACTGGCTTCATCTACCACAGGACCCGGGCTCCAACAGTCAATGTCAATGTGCCGTTTAGTATATCTTTTCTCATCCGACATTCCCGAATACGAACGGAAACAACCCAAGTCTTTCCATTGTGTGGGTTCGTCCGCATCGGTTCAAATGGAGAAGCTAACGATCGGATCAAGAGATCCCATTCCCAATCTGGGCATCTAAACGGAATCAGAAAAGGCATCCTCAAGAAATCTGCGGGCTGAACCATGCACCCGGCATTCCGTTCGGATCGAACCCTGAAGGTTTCTATCCTCCAACTAAGTTCGAGAATTATCCCATGGGAATCCACATCGGTGGAGATGAGGAAGTGCCGGGCATGCGATCATCCCTTCATTTTTCCACTCAGTGAATTCCGCTCGCGCTATCCTGGTGAGAACTTCTCCACGTCGGACCTCCCGTTAGAGGGAACCCGAAAAATTACCTCACACATGGGCACGATCGGACGCGAGACGATTCAATTTGTTCTCGGTCCAGCCGAGTCCTCGTGTGCGCCGCAACGTTAACGGTATCACTCCCGTAATCTCGGCGCATAGATGCACTGAATACATTCTGAACTGTGATGCGGCTATCGGCGGATTCCAGAAAATGCGTCGTATTTATAATCTGATTGAAGTTGAGGACGTTGACTCCGGATAGGCTTCGACTTCGGATTTTTGCATCGAAGCGCGCGCTTGCTGGCACCGCATTCATTGACGGAATCGTCACGGCAGCAATGACCCCGAATAGATGCTGGTTGAAGCTTCAGAGGCTCCATGCATCCAATTATCCCAGCCAACGAATCCTCTCAAGACGTTGGGAGGATTCGAATTTTGGAGATCGGATAGAGTTCAGATCTGACGACTGCGTAACCTCTCGCCGAAGAGGTAATAGAATATTACTGTCTGAAGTCTGAACCATGATCCCTTCTATTCGTTCTCATTTCTCCATAGTCCTCGGATCGAGTCTGCTCGGCGGAGATCCTTGATTCGATCGCGAAGCTGCTCGGTACCTGGACTCGACGGAGCTTAGTCTCTGAGAATCTTGCTGAGCTTCCAGACAAGAACGAATGGCAATGATCAATTCTCCTCGATGAACCTAATAATAGTCCTCGTCACCGGCATCTTATTCGACCGTTATGACTCTTCGAATTTAATCTTTCCTTTCGAACAAGACATCTCTCTCGAGGAACACATGACTCTCATGTGCCCTGCTCCTGTACTGAAATAGTACTTTGCTTTTCTCTGTGCTTTGCTTGTGCTATGCAAGACTATCCCGCTCGAAAACTCGGCGCTCATTTGCATGAGCTCGTGATTGGATATCAGTCTCGAGTCTCGACTCACGAACGATCTGCGGGAACGAGTCCGTTACTCGGGGCTGGACTGCTATTGGGTGTCGAAGGTCGTCTGTTCCCTCCCGTCTGACCGCCTCGAAGAAGTCGATGCGGAGTCTTCCTTCGATCGGTAGTACTCTCTCTGTCTCCCCCCAGCGTTCCCCACTGCTCGGGAGCTCGACGGCATAGGATTTGGCATCTTCTTGAAGACCTGGTCCTCTCGATGGCGTCTCTTCCATTTGGCAGACTAAGCTCTTCCTAGCTATCAGACACCGAGTCCGGCTATCCGCGAATCCGTCAAATATCAAATTTCTATCGACGTTGGGCCAGAGAACAGCATGGAGAAGGAGCGACTTATCAGGAGCGGAGCTATAAGTGATTAATTTTTTTCTACCGGGGAAGATTCGGGCGCTCAAGATGAGCGAGTATTTCCGGGGCCGACAGTATTTTCGGCTTTTTCATTGGCGGAAAAAGACGCCCTGAGTACAGCGCCGAGAGAAAAAAGCGTCATGCCGAGCCCTCGGGAAGGAGAGCTCGGCTCGACGCCAACAATCCATCCATCTTCGATCAGCTGAGCAGCGGCAGCGACAGCATCGGCTCCTGTCACTCGGTTTCGCCGGTGGTAGGACGTTCTCTAACCTCGCAAACCGTCCTTCTCAGTTGATGAGAACAGTTCCAAGAACCTCAGCGCAATAATGGCGATGCTACGAAGTCAAGCGCTCGTGAAAGTTCTGACCCAGGCAAATACAGGGGGCATTCAGAGTACGCTGTGAGTAAGATCAGCCGAAAATAGTCCTGTAACCTTTTCATTCATTCGAATCACCCCCCGTGAAAGATCCTGAACGCCGCTCTAAACTCTCCACAGACTTCTCAATTCCGATGGTGTTCTCTTGGCTTACGCTGGTTACGGCGAACACGAGGCGAAAACGACAGCAGCTTTGGTGAGTTGTCGACCTGAAGGCGAAAGAAGCTGAGCTCCGATTCTACGTCTTCTTCCCAACTAAAATACCTGGCCGTTTCCAGGTCAGTTCTGTCTGGAATTTACATGAGCAGGAAGGCAAAGGAGGTCTCCATGACGACAAAGTTCGCCAAGTGATCATTGAGCTCGAGGTAGGATGGTAGTGATCGAATTTTTCGGACTTGAGCGAGTTTCCACGGCAATTTTTCCTCTTAAAGAGTTTCCCCATCGTGTATCATCGAGATTAACTTGGAATATACCCTAACGTGACTTGTTTCAGGAGGGCTGCGTCCTGATAATGCCTGTGGCCCGTCTCCTGCTTTGTTTATGCGCGCGGAGCAACATGGACACCGGATTGATTCGGGCCAAAGCTCATGCCTTGGCAATGCATCTTGAAGGACCGCTGCTCAAGATAGGGACGTCGTGAAGTCTTACACCGATAGTTGCAGGAAGGGTATCGTCCTAGTCGAGTGATATGTTTCGAGGAGAGATAGTTGTAAGATTTCATTGACATCATTGATTAATAAATGAATGCGTCGATACACGGCTGCAGGCAGGATGTATTCATCAACAGGTTCGAGGTCGAGTCGACGGAATATGCTGAACAAGAAGTTCTTTTGATGCGCAGTAGGAATTTCCCGAGCCGAGCTCGTATTCCAGTCGGCGAGTATAACTACGAGTCGATGACGCGACTTCCTGGCAGATAATCCCGAATATCACCAACACTCACTCACATGATTCGGGAGCATATTTATTGGACAGGACGATTCAGAGAAAATGATTCTCCATATTCCAGCGAGCAGCCCCTGGTTGCACAGCAGAAATTCGCGGAGGGGTATGCGTTTGCAGGGGCGTGGCTCCTTGGGGATAGCGATATCTCCTGAATCGCTCCACCTCTCCCGAAACCCGTGTCGAATTTCCCCCTTGAAGGGGGAAATTCTTAAATCGCCCAAGATATACAGCGTACGGAACTCTTATTAGCCAGGAATCGGGGATAAGCTAGGAATCGTCGGCGGAGATCGCTGAAGCCCGACGAAATTCGTCACTGTCGGGGCTGACCGGCAATGCTTCGTGTTTATACTTCCGCTTGCCTTTACTGAAGTCCGCAACGGTATCCCCGCTCCCTGGAAACCGATGTCGCAATTCAAGAGAATTCGTTTTTTTTTCGTTTCTATCACTTCCACATTCAAACCGAATCGATTCGATACCCCACTCACCTCGAATTTGCCACTTGGTCGTCAGCAGACCTTCCAAACCAACTGGTCCTCGAGCATGTATTCTGCCGGTGGAGATTCCGACCTGGAGAAAGGAGAGTTTTCAGACTTCATACCTTGTACCAGCGGTCAGCCCTTGATCCCTGATCCCTGCATGGGGAATCTCGGGACCGTTCTGAGAATCTGATTCGCCGAGTCTCATTCGGTTTCTCGGTCGGAAGAATTCTCACCTCAGCTCCCAATCCGAATCTATAACCGTCTGCGAAACGCGTCGAAGCATTGTGGAATACGCAGGCAGAATCGACAGATCTCAAGAAGTCCTCAGCGGCTGCGACTGTGAATGGAGAAGCCATCGTCTAGCGAGTGAGATTCGTAGGGTCCCTTATTGGCTGCAGCGACTCGAGGCCCACTCGAACGAGTGAGCGAGCGGGCGAGATGAACCCACCGTTTTCCGTGACAATCACGTCAGTGTGGCCGCTCCCATAAGTATTGATGTGCGTTATGGCTTGCTTCACGTCGTCTACAACCTCGATTGCGCATTCAAGACGCGAATATTCCGTTCTGAGAGACTGCGTCGCTGGGGGACCGAAAGTCAGACGCTGAGACAGTCGGGGTCCCGCGTTCACGGTGACCTATAACGGATGGAAAGTCCAGTTCAGCTGGAATCTTCAGGAGCAGCGTATTCTGAGCTCATCCCGTGTCACATTCTCATCGACGACTCACGCCTTCCTTGCGGAGAATAGAACACATTGTCGAGAAGAAGTCCGATTCGATCAAGTCCTGATGCAGCAGTAAGGTCTCCATCGCGTTGCAAGCAGCGGGATAGTCGCATTTCGCGTCACGTACTGCAAGAAGGGATGGAAGAATTCGCGAGGCAAGTCCGACCTTTTGCCTATATGTAGTTCCCTCCGTCGGAGACTCATCATTCAGAATTTCAATGTTGTTTTACCGATATCATAGGCGCTCTCGAAATCAGCATCTTTGTCGACATAGACGTGACAAACTCCCTCGCTATGGCCGAGAACAGGAATTCCCTTGGATTTTTGTTGAATCGTTCGAACCAGGTCTGCAGATCCGCGTGGAATGATGAGGTCAATGTGTTTGCCCACCTTTCAGGGGCACCAAAGAAACTCTGGTGAATTTTTGAGAAGCTCCCAGGAATCCATCGGAGCTAGGGCGAGCATAGCACAAAATCCTGAACACTTACATTCAGGATCTCATCGACATCTTCTCGAGTGGAAATGAGCGAAATCGCTTGTTGAACATTGTATTGGCCCAGCGCTTCCCGGACCAGGTAAAACAGAGCTCGGTTTGAGTGGAAGGCTTCTTTGCCTCCTTTCAGAAGGAGTCCGTTTCCAGTAGCGATGGCGAGGGAGGCGACCTGGAACCGAGAAATGAATCATCGCGAAATGCACCGAGGTTCTGAAGGTATTGCCCCGACTTAATCGACGAGGCTTTCCTGCAAATGATTGCGAAAAATGCCCTCTGCTCTCCTGCGGGACAAACCTGCGGTAAGCAATCCGGTCGCGATTCGAAAATTACCAACAGGACACCAATCGGTACCGTGATCTGTTGTAGCTCGATTCCATCCGCGATTAACGTTCGGATGTTTACCTGGAAATTTGAAGCGTCCTCTGTGGAACTCCTATCACTCTGTCTCATATTCCAGCCGGGGGAATCATCCTGGGCTTTTTCAGATCCTTTTGATTCGATCAAGCGCACCTTGCCCAGAATATCGTCGCCCTCACATTTCTCAGCTATCGAGCGGATGCCATCCCCGAGACTCGCCAGTTTCGTCCGATCCAAGGCTGTGAGCACGGAGAGTCCCAATCAGGTCATCAAGGTATCCATGCAAAGAGCGGCACGAGAGTCGTGGTAATCGGTGTTACGAGACATTATCAACTTACAGAGTCTGCTGAGCAAGGACTCCTCGAGCCCACAGGCCTCTGCCGCTTGAAGATCTTTTGCATTCGCTTCAAGCAACATGTCAGACTTCTCCAACAGCAGATCCGCGAGTTTCCGCAGAATCGCTCCCCGTTCAGATCCGCTCAGCGATTCCAGAGCCCTGGACCCTGCGAAAAATCCATACTGCATGGCTCTGAGACACTAAACTACATACGTGCTCAGCAGCAGCCAGATTACCGCTCCTCCCAACCCTGGACTTTACTCTGGACGGTAGTGGTCGAGTGTGTGGTTCTCACCGTTCTTGGCGCTTATCGACAGATTTTCGAGAGACGTCGAAGATGTTTCATGCTGGGTGAAGAAAGTTCCCACTTTTTCCCCTTTCACGATGCGCGTGATCGCGCCGTCTTTGAAGCCGTTACAGATGACGGCGGAGACGCCTAAGATCAAGGAGCCCCTTGAGAATGAGCGCGGAAACTTCTTTCAGGAGTTTCTTGCGAAGCGTTGTAGCTCTCTCCCACTCACCTCTATCCACCGCCCATGTCGCAGCCCCGATCTTGCTATCCATTCCTCCGAGTCCGACATTCGACTTTTCCCCGATAACGATCCGATCCCTCGTACTCGGAGAGAATGTATGTAATAGTGAGGAGCCGTCTTGACCTGAAAGGATATTGAGCAATCTCGGGCGCGATGTTTTCCATCTCTATCAAGGGGATTGCACAAATTTTCCGCTGCTTACCTGGTGGCAGAGTATAAACTCCATCGACGTTGGACATCATTATCATCAAATCAGCTCCCGCTTCCGCTGCCAAGTGTGCAGCAAGAGCATCGTTGTCCGAAATGAGTTGGATCTGAGAGCTGAAGGGGAATGGAGTGACGCATGAATTTTGAACAACCCCCCTCCCTTACCCACAGAAATTCCACAAACTCGACAAAGTTCCAGGAGAGAGCGGGATGGGAGCTCACCCATCGACACAGGCTTCGAATTGAGAAGTGGGCGAAGACACGGCATCGTTAGTGTTGATTATGGGCAGAATGTTTAGGGATATAAGCTCTAGGAGCGTTTGCCGCAGCCAACTCCTCGACTCGGGGTTGTAGAAATCGGGTTTCGTCACCAGTACCTGCAAGAATATTCTGATTTTCCAGGATGCGGGAGCCCACATTGCCAGCGTAGCAACGGATGCGAAGATCTGCGCGGGGCATTCAATGACACTTCTCAATACCTGTGCTATTTTGACGCCAAACTGGTTGAACATCGCATCGTATAGCGCCATGAGACCACTCTGACCGACGGCGGCGCTCGTCCCCACCGAGCTTTTTGCCGTTTCCAGGGGAGGGCCAGACTTCATGATCAGAGTCTCCCTCATGGACATCGATAGGCGCAAAGCTTGGGAAAGCGTCAGCTTCCCGAAAGCCACGGCACCAGATGTCACCAGGAGCATCTCCTGTCAAGGAATTCACAGCGCTGAGTGAAGATAACTCGAACGATTTTCAATGCCTCCCCGTGCTCTGGTTCTCGTGCGGAAGAAAGAGGAAATCGCGGCTCGACTTTTGACTCACTTTGCCGTTGTTGTGCAGCTGCGAAACTTGCTCGACTATCGAAGCGACTCTACCCAGAGCGAGGCCGCAGTTGTCCTGGCGAGTGAGTACAGCCGAGCCCAGCTTGACAACTATCCTCCTTGCATTGTTGAGTTCGCTCCTGAAAGGGATGATGGACATCCGGTGATCCTGTTCTGCGCTCTCGCTGTGCGCCGATTCTGATCAATGCGAAGTTTTCTGACTCGGAAGACAAATCGTAAGATCAGTCGACCTCTCCGGTAGATATAAGCAGCGAGAAATCATCAGGATACTCATCGTCCACGATGATGTAAGGAACCCGGATAATTATTAAATTCCTCCCTCGGGCTGACCTGTGAGCGAATGCTGCTTTGCTGTCTGTGCGCCCGATCACATGCAATTCTCGATTGAGTTTATCTATTTTTCCTGCGAGACCTTTCCCAGACTGTATGGAGCGGCATTGCCTCAAAACTACGCGACCCCCTCTGAGCGATGACGTCGCGGTTCTGAAGCGGAGCATTCTGCGGGTGATGGGAACGTTAGATTTTCGGTTCCGACTCTAGTGTTCTCTCACGATGCCTCAATACTCCAGAAGAGCGAATCTGGATGCTTCGGATGGCTCCGGGACTCTCTAGGGCAGTGTTTCCCAAGAGTTTTCCCCAATGACCCACATCTGGACTCGACAAAGACCCCATGGCCCACGACAAAACACACTCATGCTCCACACTCATGTCAACACTAATCGTATGGACGAGAAAGAAGCATAAAAGCATCCTCTTATCCACGGATTCTCGGACGGAGAAGTCCCCGCCCGAATTCAGCTCCCGGTGCATCTCGCGATGAGTCTTGAATCGATAGTATGAAAGAGTCCGGAAGTCCCGTGACCCACTTGGGAAATCGCCGTGACCCACTTGTGGGTCACTTGCCCATACTTGGGAAACACTGCTCTAGGGCGTATCGGGCTCATCTTCGGAGTTCCACCGATATTTCTCCGCGAAGTACGTGGGCAACTACCCAGTGCCAGCATGAGCCCGTTTAACCGGATTGTTCCGCAATGTATTCCCGAAAGCCGACAATAAGGACCCGCCTTCGGCATAATCGTAGCGAATGGCCGTGTAATAAGGTAGCTTCCGGAAAACGCCTGATCCTCAGACTATTTTCACGGAAAAGTTCATTCGGTATCGAGCTTTCGACACATGCGAGGATCACCTTGCCGGCGATACGGATGAAGCGCTCCTTGACGCGCAAGATTAACGTAACCTAGATACAGCTTCCTCGAATCCTATTCCCTGAGGCGTTTCGGACGCATCTTCTTTGGACTACAGACGACAATGAAGCTAATCTCCCGGATGTGTGCCGCGAGAAGTGTACCTTCACCTTTATGGACCGTACCGAATTCGGCGCAGTTTCGCCGCATCGGATTGGGGACGGAAGATGCCTAGTCGAATATCGAGATCGAAACGAGAACGGCCATTGGGAATCGGCTCTTACAGTCCCTACAATGACGTCGCTCTGCTGTGCAGCTTAGATTCCGGGATTTTTTTCACATGATAAACATCCCCATCGATTTTCCACGAAATTTCTCATCGGAGTTTTTCTTTGACGAATCATAAAACGGTACGTCGTATCACTTAATCGCCGATGAGGACCATGAAGCGAGAACTAACGGTCCTCGTTCCCCGGTTAGCCCGCCGTGGGATTGAGTGGAGGATTAGCGACGGTGTGTCTTTTTTCCACTGGAGTTACCCGAAGCACGGAAAATTTTTCTCGGATATCTTCGAATTCGGAGGGACTCCGCGGCTTGAGGGCAAAGACTCGACCCGCTTGGCGTGTCCGTTCCCCACGGAATTATTCTGCCAAGGGAGAGACCCGAAACTTCCCCCTGAGTATCGCGCCGGGACTCTGCGCCTCTCCTGGGAGGCATTTTTTCCCCATCGGAGACGCTCAGAATTCCCTAGTTTTCGAAGATTTACTCACGCTTTGGAGTATGGCGCGAGAGACACCACTTCGTCACGCTTCAAAGAACTGGTAAATGATGTAAAGGCTGAATATTTTCACGTCTTTTAGCCACCTTCTCTCCGGTTGTCAATGGCTGCGTTCTCTCGTGCGGGCCAACGCTGCGCTGTGTTTTTATTCCATTCTCTATCTTCAATCGTCGGAGATTCCACGGAGGTAGAAGACTGATTTACCGAGAGGGACTTCCTCAGTCAGTAGTCACCCCTATGAGCGATCCGTGATACGGCGATATTTGCGTCGGTGATACTTGCAGGTGTTTCTGTTCTTTTTCACTGGGGTTCAAATGTTTAAGTCAAATGTTGAAGTCAGTCCCTTCTCCTCAAAATAGATTCTTATCAGGAATCGAGATTAGTGACCCACTGGAAATAGAAGAGCATTACGTGACCCGACACTTTCTTCGCTCAAAAAACAGACAGACCTCCCTGCGCGCGAGCTCTCCGTCATTTCGACAAGTCGGTTCGGGCGGCGTGTTGGAACGACGAGGGCCGTTGAAATGGGGAGAATCTGGTCTCCCTTGGATGTCGGGACCCTGGGGAACAGTACCCACCGTGATCCTCGACCCCCCCCCCCTCGAATACGGCCGAGAATGGAGGATCGGGGACCAAGTTTACGAGGATCGCGATTTTCCAAGCGAGATGGATTCGAAGACATGGAGTATCCACGCTACACGGCAATGCGACGCCAACGTATTTACGAGCTTCCGCTCCTCGATGAGTCCGGTGATACCCGGGTATTTCTCCGAATCACCGTATCATGATCGAGTAGTGAACGTCCCGAAACAAACTTTCCGAACATGACTCAATCCGAGGAGGATCACGCTTAGCGGTCGATGGAGGCTTGTCGTAGTGCTCAATGAAGTACAATGCGCTTGAGCAAGGGTGAGCTCTCGGATTCTCATCCTAAGAGCCAGAGGATCAACCTAATCCTATCGTTCGAAAGAGACTTCGACTCGACCTTCTCGACTTACAACAACGAGGACTATGTTCAAAGCGGTCGGAGCTATTCTTGCAGCGCGAGCGGAAAATGGGGTCCGGCTTTTTCCGTTTCCTACGCGCAGCCGCGGGCATTCGTCTCAAGACACGGTGCTGATAGTAGAGATTCTTTATTTCCTAGTGAGATGAGATTTCGGTGCCGTTCGCAGATGCGCCTCAACACATCGGCCGTGTGTTGCCGGTGACTTTCTCTCCACGACCCATGGCGGAGATTTTCCCGCCCAACGATTTACGACGTCGAGCGAAGAGACGAGAGATCCACGCAGTGCAGGAAACGAGCCTAAGGCCGCCATCTATTTCGAATGCTCGTCTTCCGCAGGATTGGCAGGCAATGTTTCATGCAAGTATTTTCTTTCCCCGTTGTTGAAGTCGGCGACAGCGTCTCCCCTCCCTGCAACACGTGGACCAGGTACTTTGGCGATGGCAAGTAGCGTTCCGATCGACTGAAGCTAAATCGCAACGATCTTTGCCTAGGCTCATGTGGTTCTCCTCACCTCGGATTTGCCATTTGGTGATCAGAAGACCTTCCAAGCCAACAGGACCGCTCGCATGTATCCTTGCAGTTGAGATTCCGACCTTCCAGAACAAAGCAATCGGTCACATGATGATTATGCATATGCGCTCAGAAGTCAAGGGAGGCTGACCCTTCCAAACTAATCGTGAGCCTGGACCCTCGTCAAGCTCTCAGTCTTACCTCTGCTCCCAGCCCGAATCTGTAGCCATCAGCGAACCTCGACGACGCGTTGTGGAAGACACAGGCCGAACGCACGGACCTCAAAAAAGTTTCGGCGGTCTCACCTTCGGGAGAAACGCTTGTCATTCAAGCATCATAGGGCAAGCTTGCGTCGTGACGTAAGAACCCACGCGGGAGGCGATCTCCACGAATGACTCACCGTTCTCCGTTACGATGACATCGGTGTGACCACTCCCGTACGCGTTCACGTGACTGACAGCTTGATGAACATCATCGACGACCTCTATGGCACATTCTAGACGCGAATATTCCATTTTGAGAGATCGCGCCTCCGGCGGTCCGAATGTCAACTGTTCATGGAGCCGAGGCCCGGCGTTCACGACAACCTGTCGAAGGTATGGAACTTTCGATCGGATGTACAATAAGTGCTGAGCTCACTATTTCATCCGAGCGTCGAGCCCATCGAAGAAGAAAGGAATCGATAATATCGTCGAAGCGGAACAACAGTTCGGGAAGACTCACGCCCTCATTCTTCAAGATAGAACACATTTTGTTGAAGAATTCCGTTTTCATCAGATCTTTATGCAACAACAGAGTCTCCATGGCGTTGCACGCAGCTGGGTAGTCGCATTTTGCGTCGCGCACTGCGGATTCGAGAATTGGGTCGTATGAGCCCATGGATAATTTCGGTCGACGATATTTTTTCTTTTCCGTCATGAAGTGGAACCTCCTTCCGCAGTTTGTCCGAATCATACATCAATAGGGCATTCTTCTCCCTTGCTAATCTGCCAGGCGTTTAGTTCAAATAGACCAGAGCTCTCTAGATAGCCGCGGAACACCGGGAATGTTTCGTCGGCAGAGTTGAGACTCCCTATACGACATTGAGCCCCGGGAAACACTCTAACAGGACGATGCTCTCGGATTTTGACGAAGTCATCTCATTATCGTCCAGATCACCGAGAGAGCCTGAATTGCGAATCGATTTCCACGCACCGATTTTGTAAGCCATCTCGAGATCAGCCTCCTTGTCGACGTAGACGTGACAGATTCCTTCACTGTGTCCCAAAACGGGAATGCCTTGGGCTTTCTCCTGAATGGTGCGCACCAGCTCCGACGATCCTCGAGGAATAATCAAGTCGATGTGCTTCCTCATCTATAATATCGATTTTCAATTCTACTGATTCACGCTCCGTCGAAAGACTGATACGACCGATAAATATTATCTTACGCTGAGGATCTCGTCGACATCCTCTCGGCTCGAGACAAGCGAAACTGCTCGTTCAGCGTTGTGAGTGGCGAGAGCTTCTTGAACCAAACCATAGAGAGCACGATTCGAGCGATGAGCTTCCTTGCCACCTTTGAGAAGAAGTCCGTTACCAGTAGCGATGGCGAGGGAAGCGACCTGAATGATGATGCTTAGGTAGAAATCAGATCCGCGATGAATTTCTCTGTCATATGCAAATACGACAAACGCTCCCAGCTCTCCTCCGGGCGCTAACCTGAGGCAAACAGTCAGGGCGAGACTCGAAGATGACGAGCAGAACTCCGATGGGCACCGTTATCTGCTGCAGCTCCAGACCATCGGCGATGAGCGTCCGGCGCTTGACCTAAAGAGGCAAAAGCATCTCATGAAAACGAGGCAGAGGAAGGACCTCGATAAGATCTTCAAAAATCCTCGAAAGTATCCCTCATCACCTGTCTGAGAACGTCTTCTTTTTCACATCGGAGTGCGATCGAACGGATCCCACAGGCGAGGCCTTCGAGCTTGGCGTCAGTCAAAGCTGCGGAAAAGAGCGGGTCCATGATGAAGATCATCGTCATCGGAGTAATCGAGTGAATCAGAGAAAAATGATTATCCGACTTCAACCGACGGTAACGAGGTAGCTCGCAGAATTCCCAAACTCACAAAGTCTGCTGAGAAGAGACGCATCGAGTTTAGCGGCAGCGGCTTCTTTGATGTCTTCGCAATTTGCTGCGAGGATCGCAGCTGATTTCTTTACGAGCAGATCTGCCAGAACACGCAGGATGGCGCCGCGCTGACTTCCCGTGAGGGATTCCAATATTCCCGATCCTGCGGCGAAAGGGACAGAGCCATGAGATGTTTCGTGATACCGTTTTCTCCTCCAGACCCCTCCAGTATTTTAAGATTCTCGAATCAGAGTCGTTGGAAAGTTCCTCCAAGCCAATGAGGAGGCGCCCCCTGCAGACGTCCAGGTCTTAAGGCGCGTTGGGGAATCGGGTCTCCGATTCTTCTAATCGTTCGCGGATCGTGATCTTGTGCGAGAGCGGGTGCCCAACATATCTAAGGTATTTCTCGAGATACGAGATGATGTTCACCTTCTTTCGCGTTCAACGCTAAGGTCTCGAGAGGTTCTATTGTTGTCTCATGGTTTGTGAAGAAAGTGCCCACTTTCATCCCATTGATAATCCGCAAGATTGCTCCTTCTCGAAGAGCGTTACAAATGACAGCGGAGACACCTGAAAGGACTCAATACTATGGAGACCCTGCTGACGTGGGAGAGAATACTCGAAGGGAGCCACGCGTACGCTCATACCTCTTTCGAAGGCCCAAGAGGCCGCAGAAATTTTGCTCTTCATGCCACCGAGTCCAACGCTGGATTTTTCCCCGAAAACTACTTGATCTTCGAGTCCCGGAGAGAAGCTGTGCAGCAGTTTCGAACCCTCTTGGCCTAGAAGAAAAAATATCACGTGTGGAACGAGGAAATTATTTCCCCGTGTGTCGATGACAACGCGTATACTTAGCTCCCAGAACTGACCCGGAGGTAAGGTGTACAGTCCGTCAACGTTAGTCATCGCGATGAAAAGGTCCGCGTCAATTTCGACCGCCAGATGTGCCGCCAGCGAGTCGTTGTCCGTTATGGCTTGGATGAGGGACCTGGTTGAAGACGAAGAATGACCCTCGAAAGTTTCTTCATTATACCTAATGCGAGGTCACTACATATTCATTAGCGCGACGCGGAAATTCTAATCGAAGATCCATTTACCCGTCTGATGGTCCCTCGAAGATCGTGGTCGGCGAAGATACGGCATCGTTTGTATTGATGATCGGCAGAATGTTGAGCGAGAGCAGTTCTAGCAGCGTTTGACGGAGCCAGTGTCTCGATTCCGGGTGATAAAAATCAGGTTTGGTCACCAGAACCTGTCGGATATCTATCACGCGTCATCAACCAACGACGAATAATTTAGCCCAAATAAATTAAAAGCTGGGCGGTTTCGACTGGTCGATACATCAATCTCCGATCTGAATACAGGGCAAAATCCTCACCTGAGCGATGTCAACACCAAACTGACTGAACATGGCGTCATATAGAGCCATCAGACCACTCTGTCCTACAGCGGCACTGCGAAGTAGAGTCGGAATCAACGAAGTAGAGTCGTAGGTCGCGCTCCATCAACTCAACGATAGGCATAGAGTCTTGTGCGCTCACCTGGTTCCGAAAGAACTCTTCTTCGTGTTGACTTGAGCCGATGCTTCTCGATAGGACAAGGTTTCCCGCATGGACATCGACAAGCGAACCGCTCTGGAGAGCCTGACTTTCCCGAAAGCAACGGCACCAGAGGTCACCATGAGCACTTCCTGACGGGAGGACCGATAGATAGATTAGAATACAAGCCTTGAGATCAGCTTCATCTCGGAATTGAAAAAAATCATGATGAAATCCGCAGCCTCATGTCCATCACTGAGGCTTATGTGGAGTATTGGGGATATTCCCGATGAGAACCTACACGGAGGCCCTAGGGTGAAGCACATTATATCATCATAATACTTATTCTACTATCAGTACAATATTTCACGACGAGAACGGGAAGGGTCGGACCATCATATCCAATCTCCTTCGGTCTCCTTCGGCGGTTCAAAATTCGAAATAATTCACAGCCATCGAAAGAATTGGTCAGGACGGAACTTCGCATCGCTTGCCTTCCCTCGGTTGTGCAGCTGAGACACCTGTTCCACGATCGAGGCAAGCCTACCCAAGGCGAGACCACATCCATCTTCACGAGTTACGACCGCTGTGCCGATCTTGACAACCATGCGCTTGGCATTGCGCAGCTCAGACCTAAAATGTATTCAAGCAAATGACAGATAATGGGACGCTCGATTGCTCGGCTATCGGCTGTATCGAAGCGAGCGTGGCCAGGATCTAGATCCACAGCCGGCAAAATCTTTTGAATATGAGTCGAGTCGCGACTTGAATTCTCTTCGGCCGCATCGGATGACCCACGGACCTTTTGGAGAAAGGAGTTCTCTTCTTAGACATCGGGCTTGACATTGTCGATTCGAGTTGATCCGATCTTTATGCCTCAGCGACGGCGGGATTCGAATAATGAAGAACGATGACGCTCGAGAGATTGATCACGAGTTCACACGCCGATCTGTCGTTCGAGAAAAACTGAAACATGCCGATGTGATTTATTTCGGTATATAGTGTTGTTTTCGCTCGAAGAGCTCTCCTCTGATTCCGGAGGAATCTCCGCAGACATATTCGTAATTCATGCACCTTCTCGGATAGCTCGCGAAGAGCTAGATAACAAGTATGACGAATCTCGGGAATCGAACGCGGCTCGTGTCATTCCGACGAAGTCGCGACAGCATTGATGCATCGCGGATTCGAACGCTCTCTTTCGGAAGTTGATCGCGTGTTTCTGTTGTGACCACGTTTATCGTTGGGGAGTGTATGCTAGGTCACGCTCCTTTGCGATGCAGAAGAACATCGCGGATACGAGTACAGTTCGAGAGGCAATTCAACGAATCTGAATGTGATCTGTGAGCTATGATCAGCCGCAATCGAAACAAAGCATCGTATCGAGGTTAGAGTGAGCTCTTCATTTCGCTGGCACGCAATGATCATGCCATGATCAAGAACCATCCGCAGATGACGCACGGATCCCTATCGTGTCGGGATTTGGGATCGTCAAGAATCCGACTCGCAATGAAACGGGAGTTTGTACTTTGCTGGTTCGAGGCCCTGATCGGCGCGGAAAAGTTGAAAACAATAGAGGCGAACAATTTCGTGAGATCTTCCTCCTCTTTTTTTCTCCTGAGCAAGGAACGAGCGCGTCTCTTTGTCAGGAATGTAGTGAAGTGAACTGAAGCCAAAAGACCAGAGGTGCGACCCCCAGCTCGGGACAAAGAAATCAGTGTGCCTCCGATCGAGCGAGAAGCCTGTCGACAACTCAAGACATTGGACGGGATCGGGAAACCCCCCTGACTCTCGGCCGGATATAGAGTGGTTGTTCATAAATCATGTGATAGGTTTCGTATGGGTTTGCGGAAACTCAGTACTAGCTCGGACTTCGGAAGACTGGCCGCCAGTCGTTAACAGTTCGGCGCTACTGAACGAGATATATGTAGAGGTATGTGTGAGAAGAAGAGGGAAATGAATGATAGGAGTGGAATAATGGTCTTTTAATAATTGTGCTTCTCATAGACGAGAGGACATACCCTTAGGGGCGGAGCAGTCGATCGATCACGAGCGTATTCGAGGCAGCTCGACAAAAATCCTTGGAGATTTGTGTTGAGAACGTCCTCGATGATCTAGCGCTCACAATGGTGATCCTCTGATACCGAGGAATCTAGCTTGATAGCGTGGAGAAGCGCGTAGTTTGAAAGAAGAATAGCGGCTATCCACGGGCATATACAAGCGAATCGTAGTTAAGAGGAACAGTTTTTGTGCACGAAACCTAGAACTTGTATTGCGTCCGGCTCCTCGAAAACCGAGTAGAACCATTTCGATGACTCCGATGAAGAGGGGGGATTGAGGGAGAGTACTCGTCCTAGAGTAGGTCTTGGGGCTTCACAAACACCTGGCAGTCGCCTCCCCGCGACACAGTGACCGGAATAATAATCCGAAATCCGGCGGTGAATAAATTACCGTAAATATTCCAGTACAAGCCCCTCGCCAGTAGTAGCCTGTCTCCCATAGAAGGCCCTCGGCGGGATTCCCGAGTCTAATAGAAGCCCGTCTCCAATAGTAGCCCGTCTCCAATAGTAGCCGGTCTCGGACAGGTGCCCCTTTAGGGGGATCGAATCAGATTCCCGAGAAGCTCTATTCCGGAACATACCTCGGTTTTCAGATGTCTCGAGGAATCCGGCTTTCTGAAGTCTCTCTTTCCCAATCGCCGTCATTGCAAAATCGCGCGTGTGATCATGAGAAGCTCCCCTGTAATAGAAGCCCCTCTCCGATAGAAGCCCATCTCCAATAGACGCCCCTCTGCGAGGAGGTTCTCGAATTATAGAAGCCCGGGCTTGTATTGGAATGTTTACGGTGTCTCATCGGAGAATATCGGGAAGCCCCG
This sequence comes from Galendromus occidentalis, assembly GCF_000255335.2. NCBI lineage: Eukaryota > Metazoa > Arthropoda > Arachnida > Mesostigmata > Phytoseiidae > Galendromus > Galendromus occidentalis. The sequence goes on along the minus strand of NW_003805109.1, from coordinate 270,353 downwards.
GCGGTGCCGGCGCAGGCGGCGCGGCGGTGCCCGTATACTCATGTATTCGCCGAGGAGCCATAAACTTCGAGTTCGGCATCGTGATTGGAAACGCAAGGACTGTGCGGGCGTTAAGCTTTGTCTGACCGGCTATGAAGTCTAGCGTCTCTGACCGATCGCGGTCTGAGCGCGCATACCCGCTACCGAGACCCCATCCTGGAAGAACCTCACCGATGAGCGGAAGAAGCGTGCTGCGCACTTAGGTAGCTTCTGTCGGCGAAATCTCGACAGCATGTTAAAGCATCGGCGACTCGCTTCCATAAATTTCTCCATATGTAGTCAGACAAGCTCGGAATCCAGACGCGAAGAGGAGATTCTGGTTTACTGAGATCGTTGCGTTGAGTAGCGTCGTTGAATAGCAATACGGTGAGACAAGAGATCGACGTCTTAGGTCAAGAGGCTCATCGGCTGTTGACAAGGGCTAAAGTTGCCGATGTAGAGGAGAAACATTGCCGAACGGAGGTTGGGAAGCCGGTACGCAGGCGAGCGAGCCGGCGGGCGGGCAGACGGGCGGATCCTTCCCATTGTTTCTAGAAAAATTTATCGAACCTATTTGCTCTTTGCTCCAAAAGAACGTATCGATCGTCGTGATAGCCTAACGCTAACTCGCTGTTCAGCTTTTGTTGCGGCTCCTCGATCGAGAGTTCTCTATCTCTAGATTTGAGATCCTACATTATGTCTTGGAAACTCCCCGAGAGACAGACACTGCGTTCTCTCTTCATTCCTCCTCTTTCATACATGTAGAAAACGCTTCAAATAGTGCCATCTTCCGTCATGGATTCACAATCGACTGCTGCCGCAGCCGAACAACGAGCTTTCTGTGGACGAGTTGTGAGAGTTCTTGGACGCCGAACCAATTGTGCTTAGACCGTGCCAAATTGTTGTCGCCGAGGGTTTGAAAGCTGACTACCACTCTGGGTTCGCACTGAGTTTTTCTAAGAATCGTATGAACACAGCTTGTGGTAATCAATCTGAAAACCCAAAATCTACGCAGATCGGTCGTTCCCTCGAGTTGCTATTCCCCGGTGAGTGGAAGAGCTTCTCATCCCGCCTGTGCCGTCCCAATCGCCTCTGTGTTCGAGGCTCTCCCGAATAAGGTTCTGGGGAAGCCAGTTCTTGTTGTTACCCTGAATACGAGAATTCACTTTCCGGAGATGACTTTATTGGGCATCCAGGAGTTACGATATAAATTAAAGATTCATGGCATATATGAATATCCGGGTAAGGGGGACTCGTCCGCGAGACTTCCGCCCGCGTTCAGTATCCACAGTCGGATTTGAGCTTCTTTTCGGTAACACATGCACCCGTGCACTTCATTGTCTTGGAATTCGTTGTTTGTGTAGAAGTTGCCTAGACGAGAACCGTGGAGTCATCTGTTCCCGGACTTGTTTGATCAGTGCTTCCCTGGAAGAAGCACAACTACTGAGCACCTATAGGTGATTCGGAATGCTCCTTGAGAATCGAATGGTAAGAAGGAGACGCAAGGATTGCTCACTTGGTTGAAAACAGCTTGGCCTTCGGAGCTCTGCGTCAATCGTCTGATCGGGGTAGATACTCGACTCCGCGTTGAGCATTTCGCCGAACTCGCTGACCCGTCCTGATTCTTGTCACTGCCTCCGCCTCCTGTGGAAAATTTTTGAAAGGCATGAAGGACTACCCGTAGAAAAACCGACATGAACTGACAGCAAGCCTAACACCCTTGTCCCGCCTACCGGTTGCTGAGTCGCCCTGAGCGGTGCCATCGTGGAAATCGTCAAGACTTCCTGCAGCCGAATCGTCAATATCAGTCGTAGATAGATGGTCGTCGTCAGAACCCTGCGATTGCGATGGCTGGAGGTTGGGCAGGTCTGAGGTGAGGAGGGCTCTGCACAAAAACGGATGCTCATCGTTAGAGAACTTTTGTTATTTTACGTAGGGACCGATAATGGTCGTTCGGCAGACGATTCCAAAACTCACTTTTCTTTCTGGAGACTCTGGATATGATTGGTGAGAATAACTTCCTCGTATTGATCTTCGGAGCCCGTACGGTTTTTCTCCTCGGCGAGGAACATCCGTGACGATCTGAGGGGAATATGTGGTTCCTCGATGATACATAGGAGACCTTCTAGCAAATATTCTGTACAATATTTCCTGCGCCGAGAATAAAATAGTGGCACAATGATCAGATCCACGAACCTCAACGAAGATAGCCTCGTGGATGCGGTGTGGCACGCTGTATCAAGCGTATCGATCTCGGCCAGCGTGTTCGTGAGACGTTGGAATTGATCATCGATCAACAGTGTTATACATTCGGTCTGCTTCGATATCGAGTTCAATGAATCCTGTAACGGAATTTCCAGACTTGATAGTGCAGTCCATAATCTCGAAGGTCGTTAAGGGTGAGCCAGCAGAAATCTGGCAGTCTTCAGCAGGAATTCCCAACCGGGGATCCCAGAGGGTCCCAGAGACTCCGGACGATGATCCCATGCGTTGTCAGCATTAAGGACGCCAAAAAGTGGCGAGGAAGCGTGAATGCCGACTTAGATACTCGATCATATCCAGAATATCGGTGAATAATCGAGAGATGCAGTAGAGAACCGTGGTGCCTAAATCTTTTGAGTATGACATCATCCCCGAGAGCTCATCACAAGAGGCTCAAAGTCGGTCTCACGATTCGCGGGGATCCCGATAGGCTTTAGGGGGAACACTGATCTTGAAAATCTTCATGCGACGCACCTGAGCTTTTTCTTTCTTATTGGTGCGGAAAATACACGGTGTAAAAACGATAGCCAGATTCTCGGCTTTCATTCGATTCGATTCCTCGTGTGTAGCGACACGGGCCAAGTGGAACATAAGGCGGCCGAATAGGTCATAGTTTCTTCTCGGCAACTTCGTCAACTGGTGGAAAATCGCCTTGGGGAAAGAAACCGTCAATAAATGAGCATTCTCCGGGATACATATATATTCACCATCACTATCCGGAGCAATCGATATTCACCTGGAGCCGCTCTTGTCTATCAGCGATCGAAGCAGCCCATACGAAATTCGAATATAGGTCGGCGGTCATGAGCGGTTCGGGAAGGTCCCGAAAGAAGGCTTTCAGGACTGAGGTCAAGACATGTATGCTGTAGTTGTCCAAGGTCACACTGAAAATAAATGAGATGTTGCCGGAATGAGATCGAGTATGCGAGTCATTGGACCCGTGTTGGGTCCCGTGTTGGGGTCCCGAAAATATTTCCGAATCATGAATTCCGCACGAGTCCGCGGACGATGACCCTCCGAGAATACCGTCGGCCGTTCCCCCTCTCGGCTTGTGCCGTTACCTGTAGGGATCTTCGTCCATGATCAATCTCAATTGATCGATCTCCGCTTTCCTTCCGCCTTTTCGATAAAGACCCTCGCAGTAGAGACCACGCAGCTCGATCTGGTTGATAAGCATGTCCACCACGACTGGCACCTGTAACGGATTCGCGGCCGTCAACGTGCGCCAGAGACGAGAATATCCGCGCGATATTGGTTACCTCTATAAATCTCATTCGGACACACAGAGCCGGCCGCTCCATATACTTACGGGACCTTCGGAATCCTTGACCAATATGTCTAGAGGCACACCGAAATGATGACGTTGAGGGTAAATCATATTCTTACACGACGCGACGATTTGTGAGTAACATTTCTTGTGGCACATCAGTTTACAGCCTGAGCAAATCAGTCCCTTCTCGAGCATCAACCTGTCGAATTCAAAGGAGCTTATGTTTTAGCTCGAGAGTTCATCTATCTGGCCTCGTCGATCGTCGCTTTGTGTTGCTCCACCATGGTAGCATGGGAATTCGGATCATCTAACCTTATCGGATTGTTGCAGACTTCACATGTCGTCGTAATGTGAACTAATTGAGTATGGAACAGATGTTCTCGGTGCTCGATCACATCCTTGCGCTTTTTGGCAGTTTTCTTCTTGACCTTCTTGTCAACGGGCTTGTCTTTCAACTGAAAACGTTCGAACTTCATTGGAAGGCTGTCGAAGAGCGATGGCGCGAAGAAGTTTATGAAACCTAATATGAAACTCCTGGATCATCCGGAAGGGCTTCGGAGACCTTCTTCAAAAATGAAGCCGAGCTTAACGACGGCGAGCCCCGACATCTGCGAATCGTTGCAGGTACTCACATCTTTCGACTCCGAAGGTGCGCGACAATGATTATTCCGGAATTCGTCGATGAAGCCTCTAAAGGCATTGACAGCCATCGTCGTCGGGAAATTGTGCTTCGTTTCCGCGGTTTGGTTTTTGAGCACCGAAGCCACAACTTGTGCATAGTGATCCGTGAGGTCCTTGTATCTGTGGATTCGGAAGATGAATTGAGATCCATAGTTGATGCTACGTGTGAACGGTCACTGACTCCTCCCTGACGGGTTATGTCTACTGCAGTCGAGTCAACGGAGGCTTTCTCTTACCGTAGACAGAGCTTCTGAGTATCTAGAGGAGCTGTGCAGTAGGTTGAGATGAGATTGCACTTGAACTCCTTCAGAGCCAAGGCGAAAACTCGGTCGACTTCTGAATCCTTTTGTGAATACTTGTTCTCAGACAGCGTACAGAGTTTACGCAGCAAGAAGTCTTCCAGACTCTGAAAGAAAGAAAGGGAAGATAATGATTCTGTGCTATGCCTTCAATCGGTCCCGCTTGTCTCAGCACCACAAGGAAATATCCACCTTCAGTACTGCTGGATCTGAGATAATGATGTCGCCAGGGTCCTTGAATTGTGTGGTCCTCGTGAGATTCCAACTCTTGGCGGGACTGGCTGTCTCTCGAGGTAGATTGTACATCGGAGTAGAAGCATTTTGTTGGGACATAAACCTGGAAACCAGGAGTATATATCGAAATCAGAAACGAGCGACCGATCGACGATAGTCTTTCCGCGTTGCGACCGACAGCTCTAGTATGCTCCTCATGATTGATGAGACCTTTCTTGGTGTAGTGATCCCTGGATAGGGTAGATACGATCCCCTCGCAGAGCGGGCGTTCTCCGAGGACTGTGATTTTGACGTTCCTTCTTGGGAATGCTCTGAGAGAATGACGTACAAGCGACGGATCCGGCGGGACAGTCCGAATGGAAGAGTCTCTTGCAACCTTCAGTGAGAAAGGGAGAAGAACCATAAATTGGAAGATAGGAGTACAATCAGGATAATCTTCGATTAGTTCCCGACAGCGGGTTCTAATCCTCACTTGTGCATTGCCCCATGTGAGTGTAGCCAGGTCCGCTGCAGGAAGCACAAATTTGGCCCGGTTGCACTCTGACCCTTTGAAGGAGATGGATGTTTGCGCGCTTGGCTGAGGCATTCTGACGCGAAGTTGGCTGCCTCAGAGTGCTCTCGCTCAGAGTCGGTCGTAGCGGGGCTTTTTTCTTCACAGTGCGAGGTGGCCGAATCTCCGGCATCGATGCTCCCGACAGCTCGAGATGTCGATGGCTATAAACGAGATCCGATGCTAATATCTCATTCCTTCCGAAACTCGGCGGCGCGACTCCGAATCTTCGCCGAACGATGTCGGAGAACCTACCTCGCTGATGCGGAAGCTTCCAGACTCGCAGGAGCTTCTGATCCTTGATCATCGTTAGTCTTGCTCCTCCTAAGAGGCGGATGTCTTCGTTGAGGAAGTACCACCGCGGTTTTGGACGGCTCAATCGCGGTTCCTTGGGAAAGTATTGAGTGGAACTTCTGCGCCGCCACGCATTTGTGGTACCGCAGACGAGCGAGGTGACCGCGACAAGCCGCCTGAAATAGGTCGCCGGCTTCGTCAAATCGATACTTTCAGTCTACATATGGTGAGTTCAATTAAATAATTCTTCTGGATGTACATTCTCCTGAAACCATTTACCTGGAAGTGCACAATGACCCTGTCAATCGCGTAATACGCTTTATTCCTCTGATAAGTTAGCCAGGCATGCTGGATGACTATGGCGGCTCTTCGTTCAGTACGCATTCTATGTGCTTCTCGTCGGAGCAGAAAACCTCGACAGTGAGCCTTAAATTCAAACGAAGGAAAACATTGGGTGGAGAGAAAACTGGAACAACTCCCGCTGTTGGATATTCCCGAACCTTTTGAAATTGGGTCAGATCCCGAGTGCAGTGAGTACAAAGATTGCCGTGACTGAGTCACGACGGAGGAACGTGAGAAGCGCTCGGAAATGATCGATAATAGTCGACCAGAGCCTCACCTGGAAGATCACGATTGAGGATCTGAGCTGTCGGAAGTGCTTCCGCAAGAGCCATGTCCTGATGTACTTCTGAAGGGTAACTATGCGCCGCAGTATGTGCTGGTGCAATTGTTCGTCGAGCCTCAACTTCTCGGACTCTCGCAGGAACACCTGGAGTTGAGACACGCTCGAGCTTTTGAGATTCTCCTCGCTGCGGAGCAGGGGATGGGAATTGAAATATTCATGGAATCGCGAGAAAGATACGGAAGACGGGTCGCTCCTCTAACCTTGCTCCGGCCCATTTGATATTTCGTAGTGTCGAGCTGCATTTTGACTAAGAAGCTTTGAATGTCCTGCTGAGAACTCAGGAGGCCGTTTGGTAGCAATATCCGATACCTTTAAACGAAAGCGTGATCGGTGATTGAGAGCATAGGAGCAAGTGGAGTGTGATATTCTCCGCGAGGAAGCATTACTCTCTAGCAACCGACCTCTGGATGAATTCTTCGAAGGCGAGCCGGACAGAGTAGCCCGATTGACGAATTCGTACAGTTTCCAGCATGCCCGTGTAACGCAATTGTTGTAGGATCACCGCCTCGTCGAACATGCAAGGTACCTGAAGAAGAAATTCCTCGTGACGCCTTCGGATGATATCGACTTGGCGGGCGGAGCAGCCGAACCTTGAAAGGAAAACTTGGAGCTCACCTTTCCGACGTTGCTCTTTATGCAACGAACGAAGAACGGATTAGCTTGGTTCAGCGTATCCATCAGCTTCGAAAGACTTGACGCGAATTGCGACGTGACCGTCGAATGACATTTTCGGAAATTTTGTTTGACACTGGGTTTGAGTCCATGAGTATCTCCCTGAAAGATCGAGGTGACTCGTGAGTGCGTCATCGATCACTTTTCACGATAAATTCCGAGTTTCGCCATTCCATCAACGCACCTGAGTTTTGGCGTGAGCCATTTTGATGTTTTGCAGCGTATATACACCTCTGACGTGCCGAGTTCGTGTTCGGGAGGTTTTATTTTTCTGGATGATTTGATTCGCTTTTTGCAGAACTTTCGCTTCGGAAGCCCCCAGGATATATTCAAGTCCATTGAGTCCCTGAGAGGGGGTAAATTTTCGTCAATATGGGGAAAGACAGAATACCATGGACCGGTGAATGATCCCCGTCTTGGCGACTGACCCACCTTCTGGCTTCCGTAACCCCAGTTATCGAAAAAGTTGTTGTCAGAGAGCAGAGAATCCTGCCTTTCAGAAATGGATCGAACCGATCTGCTCCGAGCACTGTATTTTTTGTGCATGGCGGCAAACACAGCGTACGACTTGAAAAACGCGCGAACGACTCTCCATCTGTAATGAAGGCCCCATACTGCATTATGTTATCCGCCGGAATGACTGCAGACCCGATTCCGAGAATGTTGCAGAGAATACCCCACTCACCTATAGCACGCAACAGGATCGCCTCCTACGAGTTCTCGCACGAAACTTATGTGCGACGATTTGAGCACAGCCACTACATCGGGCTTCATTTGATCCAGGTTCTTCTCTTTGAAATCGTGAATCTGGTACTTGACCTTACCAGCGTAATGCTTGATAAAGAAGGCATTCTCCTTCTTCTGGGGTTTGTCGTAGAAAGTATTGCATCCGTGATAATCTTTGAACTTCTGCAGAAGCTGAGCATTTGTTGATCCGCTAAAGTTGCACTGATCGTTGAGCAGACACACGAGTCCATGTGGTCGATTCTCAATGAGCACCAGACATTCCTGAGATGAAAGAGAAATTCCACGAAATGCTCGCGGAAACGGGGAGTGAAATCCTCAGAGTCGGCAGGGCTCACGTACCTTATTGTCCTCGAATTCGATGTTTTTCCATTGTATCCCTTCCTTCAGATACTCTTCTTGCTCATAATTGAAAACGTGTTGATTGAAGTAGTGCTGGAGGTGCTCATTTGCCCAATTTATACAAAACTGCTCGAAAGTATTATGGTTCCCTAGGGAAAATGGCCAACATGAGAGGATGTCGAGAAAGCTTGAGAGAATCCATGGCACGGTACTCATTGAAACTATATGGAAAGCTTACCGAAATCTTCGAAACCAAAGATATCCAGGACTCCGATCGAGTAACCCCGATGTTCCACCAGGTCTTTCTTCGATAAGAGCGCATAATTGACCTTTGAGACACAACGACATGAGTTTCATTACAACGGCCGTGAAGTGAACCTCTAGCGGGCTCCACCAATTCCTGATCTAGGCTGGTCGATTGCGTGGGAGAATCTGGCAACATACCTGCATCACAATCCAATCGAAGAGTGCGCCGTAAAGACATTTAGCAATGGCATCCCGGGCAGCGATCGCTTCTGACAGTCGATGATTGATGACTACGGTGTCCCCAGGCGCCTAGTGTGGAACGTAAGAATCTTCCGTAGAGAATCGGTCGGATAAGAGGAAACAGGATAGTCATGATGTCGTGATTCATTCAATCATAATGACGAAGAATTCGAGCGGCAGGATTTCTCCGGCATACGTTTCCGAGCTCACCTTAGCTCTCTTGGACACTAATGCTTGGTGGAGGGTCTCGACTCGAACACCGAGTAGTCTGGATATAACTTCCAGGGTGTCTTTGTTCAGTACGCCGACCGATTCATCGCTATGATAGCCCGATCTGCAATATATTTTCTCAATCGGGTAGCCCGCTCGGTAGAGGCTCCGAGGCTGATCATGATCGATCAATTCTTCAGGGCGCACACTTCGCGAGGATGAAGTCAATCTTACCGTTTGCTGAACTCGATGTTCCCCAGTTGTAAAACAGCGCTGAGAACGCGCGTGGATTTGTTCATTTTGTCCTTCGTGAAACCGACCATTTCCATGCTCTGCATGAGGCGGGCATACTCGAAGTGTTCGTCGACATTAGATACGCCGACGTTTCCTCCGCTCAAGTAATTGTACTGAGAGGGATCTGACAGATGAAGTTCTTGCTTGTCTTCCGCTGAAGCACCTAGAGACGCGAGAAATTCATGGGATGAATGCCTCCTCTGTAGAAATTTCACCGCATCCAAAACACCGCATTATCGCTCTGGAATTCTCCACGAACCCAGGAGGAGATAGTAAAAAATGTGGTAGTTCCGCTCCTTCTCGCCCTGGGAGACGATCCTCGACTTTTCCAAGAGATACTTTTGAACGACGGCTCCATGAACGCTTCCGTTTTCCCGATAGTTGACCTACGGACGGAAACTCCGATGATTTCGGTGGATCGAAATAGACGTAGACCTCTCGCAGACACGCGAACGCCGCAGAACATGTTCCCCGCGCGTCGCGAAACTTGGAATAAGCCTGATCATCCTCCCGTGGAGGGTCGACAGACGACCAAGAAGAATCGCGGAGATGGCATTACCTGGATGAATTTTCCGAATCTCGATGAATTGTCATTGTGTTTCGTTTTAGCGTTTCCGAAAGCCTCAAGAACAGGTCCCGCGGAGAGAATGGTTTGTTCGACACCCCGGCCATAGGAACCCTGGCGATTGGAGGAAAGATTAAATATGAATGACCGAACAAATAGTCCTGATCTGGATAACTCTTGTAGCAGGCCTCTGGTTTTTAAGAGCGCGAGCCGACCTTTTGCGAGAGCGAAGTGAGATGATGCAACAGGAAATTAGTCGACTCGGTTTTTCCGCTGCCACTTTCGCCCGATATCACGATGCATTGGTTCCTGCGGAGGCAACATTGTTCCTAATATCTTCGGTGATAAGGCTCCTCGTCGTTGATTCGGAAAGGAGCGGATCAGAACTTCGTTACGGGTGCGAGGAATTTACCTTCGTTCTTGCAGCATAGTATGATACGCTGCGTCAGCGATAGCGAAGATATGTGGCGGCAGATCTCCCAAGCGTCGGTTTTGATAAAGGCCGACATATTTCGGGTTATACACGGGGTAGTATTTGAAAGGGTTGACCGCAATTAAGATGGAGCCGACATACGTGTAGATATGACCTGAAGAGATCAGGAGTGATCCACTCGATCGATATCGAGGCCGGCGAGCTCATAGAGGGACAGTAGAGACTGATCAAATTACCTTTCAGGAATCTGGCTTTGAGATTGTCCAGCAGAGTTTGCTCAGTGAGATCTGGAAGTTGGCAGAGATCCGCGTATTCCTGCAAAGGAAGTTTTCAATGGAAACTTCGATTCTCTTTCTCGCCCATTCCGGGGAACGCGATCAATTGCTTGGAAGCATCACCTTGTCCGAGGGCTGACAGAGGAAGCGTAAGAAATAGTCCCTGATCAATTGGGTGTCGGTGGGTTCAGTGGCCTTCCAGGAGAGATTTACCAGGCGATTCGAACCTATGAAATATCAGAATTTCTAGATTGAACTCTTCGGACCGATGCGGCTCTATGATGCGAATAAGGCATCAGATACATCGTGCTGCGCTCACCAATTTTCTCTTTCAACACGAATCTGTATCTCGGTCCATCGAAAGAGCTCGGACCCTGTGGCCAGAGCAACTGGAGCGCGACCGGGCATTCTGCAGGAGAGAGTCTTCGTTCCTTGCACTCTTGTCCGGAAGCATTGGTCACAACCTGCACGCGGAAATCACTTTGTTAGAGCGATTATTTAAGATCGATGAGCCTTCTCAAAACCGCAAGTCGCACTCTATAAACTCGGGGTATTCCGGGAGCCGGAACGGATAGATTCAGAGCTCACCTCCGCCAGTTCCAAGTCGTTCCATTGTGCGGCAGTGAGACCGAGCTTGTTCGAGATGCACTGCAGAATATCCGACGACGAAGTTTGCTTCGAAGCCTCGATCGACAGAGCTTCGTACAAGGGACTGAAGCCACCGACGTGAACCTGTCCAATGCATATGGTAAGATACCCCGGAAATTGTCATGGGAAAGATGGAGATTCTACCGCGTCACTCGTACTCTACATGATTTCTCGGAGCTCTTTCATTCCATCGTCCCGTGGGATCCCAGGATTCCTGAGGGTGACGATTACATGAAAACTATCCTCCCGGATCCGGAATCATACTGCGCCCGGCGAGGAACGGGGGCTAAGGGTCGTTACGGACAGGTCTCGACGCTCAACTTTTCGTTCGATCGCTTGAAGGTACCGCTAGCTTTCCCGCACTAAGAATAATCTGTAAGGGTCAACACGGAGCGGTAAACCGCTGCTTCGACTTACGGATAAAAGCGTCGATAGGTCTAGCGAATTGCAAGCCATATCCGCTTGCAAAGAATCGCCGGACCTAATTGTTTTTACGGTCCGGCGTAGAATGGGAGGAACAGCGTCTTGCTCCGCTTGGCACGATTTAGTCATATCGAGTGACTGGATGGAATATTCAATAATCTAATCGAAGAGTTCCAAAACGGTGGAACGGTCTCTCGATCGAGTTGAATACACATCAGCTTCCGCTGATTTCTCCGCATGAGTCTCTCCCAGAGGAAGCCTCGCTCGGCCCGCGAGAGTCTCGACGTCGACCGACGTCGCCAGGAGCCCATGCTTCCTCAGTCAATACCTTATGATGAAAATTCCCCCTTTCTCGATAGAGCACCGTGAAGGAGTAAGGTCTCGATCTGTCATGCGATTCAGCTGCGCTCGGGCGAAAAATCACACTGACCTGTAGTACGTAGCGGGGCTTCGACATTCTCGATGTTCGAGAACGCCTACTTCCTTCATTGAAATCCTGGAATAAAATTCCCGGTTTTCAGAGGAACAGTGCATGGAGATCGGTCACATTTCCGTCGGGCTTCCTGATGTTTGGTAGCGATCTTCATCTTTCTTTAGTCACAGTATAGGTCTGAATATACACGAAGCATTCGGCTAAAACGTATCCATGACTATCACAGATCCTAGTGCGGAACACTTGCCATGGGTAGAAAGAATCTGGTCTCCACTCTACTAGTGAGTGTGTGGATGTATCCGTCGGTAAGTTCCTAATCCGATCCAGAATCGTTTAAACGCCTTGGATCCACCACTCCATTGTCGCCGACAATTAGGACTTGCAGGCAGAATCCGACGAGCACGCGAGCTTCGGAGCTATTGGAACATTTTTAATGTTTGGAGAATTTTCCATGTTACGTGTATACATCTAGGCAGCCATTACGGCGCCTGTTACGATGATGACTTTACGGCGCATTGATCCTGCTTTTTCTTTGCGTTCACACGGGCCGTCTGAACGTGGACGGTGACGCGCCGGCCCCGCCGCTATGAGCTGTGGCCAGGTGCTACACAGCTATATTCGCTCTCTACTCACCACGGCGCCACCGTATCCTTCGAGAAGTATCAGGGATGAATGAAGAATACATGTTCCGGGAGAATCTCACAGGAGATCAGCCGAGTTTCCTTCCATCCAAAAATCACGGATGTTGCTGCTTATACCTCTCAGATATTTTTCTTCATTGGCCGAGTCTTTTTTATCCGCGTGAGAAGGGAATGGAGGATCCCCCGGATTCGGCGGTCTCCGCCCCGCTATTCAGCCTCTGTTGGAGCTGCCCCCAACCAAGCTCCCCTGATTCCGGGGCATTCGATTCTGGATTATGGAGACACACAACATAGCAACGATCTCAAGACATTGCGCATTCTCATTGATTGGTACGTATAGGAAACATCCAAATCACTCCAAATTATTATTATCCAAATTACTCGGAATCTGCTCGGGGCGACCGTGATCCGTGCAGTTCATTCATTGGGATCTGCTGACGGCTTGGCTTCTGACGAGCCATTCGAATCAGTGCGGGCTCCACGGTCCTGAGTAGTGCTCTCATATTCTATATACATATGTGTTCCTTCGGAGGACACATCACTTTTTGCGTCTCCTCGACAAAGACACCAGCCCCCGTGGAGCGAGCGACCGCAATGTGTCGAGCTGCTCATTACCTAGAGCTCAGTCATCGGAGGTTTCCTATTCGCTCGATGGCGTGGAGAGGAGCAGTGGAGAAAGGGATTTTAGTGCTGCCGTCGTGAAGGAGCATGACGGCGTGAACGCCCCGATGACCAGGGAAAGGAAGGGAATGGGAGTAGGTTTGCCCCGGATACATTGCCGCGAGAGCTGCAGGGGATCGCAGGGAATGGAGGGATGAAACATGCAACGCTTAAGGGGGATATATGTTGCATCCGCGGTCTGGTCTTCGATTCTTACTTGGTCGGGATCAGAGATCCAGTACGACGGCCCACCTCGACCCTCTCTTCTATTTATCGCCTTCGAGGGATGTGACAGTGTGACCACTCCATTTCTTCAAATCGATTCCGCGTAATCGGGTTGAGGCGATCAGACGGGAATGCTCTACTTGAGCCATCTCATCCCCCGCGTCCTCCCTTCACGTGAAAGACGCCATCGATTTTCCCGGATACAATAGTTTTCTTCTCGGAATCGTCGGATGAATCGACCAATGGATCGATCGAAATCTGCAGCATAGAATTTTCTGGATCAATGCATGAAGGGATGCCCGTACGGATGCATGAAACTATCGAGCGGGCCGGATTCTCGTGGGACAATTCAGCATGTGTCCAGGGAACCGGATCCAAGGATCCTGATCCGCTGGAAGGTCCAGATCAGTAGATCATTCCGACCAAATGTATAGGAGCGTTCGGATGAGTCTCCTGATGCTGCTCCAGAATCGGAAGCATGGAAATCTAGGTGAGGTGATTTGGAGATCTCCTCCCAGGAGGAACCGATTCAGACCAGGGAACGTACGTCCTCCCGCTCATCTCTTCTTCCGTCATGGACACTGTCACGCTGCCTTCCATCAGTCGACCTTTGCGGCATACCATCCTTTCGGAACGGTTCGGAACGACTAGATTCCGCAGTTCGGGGAAACGTCCATCGAAAAGAATCCGGATGTCCCCCTTCTCGACATCACGATTCGCACCTGATGTGAGCGTCTAACTTTCTGGAGAACATTGTGCCCCCAGCGACCTTCGTCTCCTCAGCGGGGTCCTCTGGAAGGGCAGACGAATCTAAGTCTTCCAATGGGCGAATCTTGGTTCAGAAAGAATGTGAAGGCACCTCAGGACTTCGATGGGCACTCCCCTATTCGTGTGCACTCGGAGCTGTCAGCATCGCTCGAAACACCTTGGTTCTAGCGGTGTGCTTCTTACGATTCGTCGACCGGTTCGGAACGGGGACTTCATCACAACCCGAACATTCGACGAGGCTTTCCGTGTATGGCAGGAGAGGTCGAGCTATTTAGAGGCAGCTTTCCAATTCGGTGGTCTCGACCACCGAAAGTTATATGTCAACAAAAAAATCTTCTCGAGAAAGTCCCGGCCCGAATACCCGGGGTCTGATACATGCCAGCCCGATTTTCCATCTCGATTCCATCTGGATCGATATCCAATTCTGGGGTTTCTGGACCGAGTACCCCGACGGCCCCCATCCCTTGACTCATGACTCAGCCATTCGATTATCGTTACCATCCCACGATTCGCACAAAAACTTCCCCCTCACTCTTCTGCAGGTCTGGGGAACTTGCTCAATGCACCTGGTCTTGGCGAAGCGGATCGTATTGCGGGAACCTTCCAAATATTTCCGCCGCTTCGGCAATTCTGACTGGACAGCAAGACCTTTCAGCTTTTATTCTCCTGGCAAGTGTGATCCCGAGTTCCCCTTCATTCAGATCAAATCGCGCGGTAGAAGACCGAGACATGATCAATTTACCCGTTCTATTCATCGGATCGTGATCATCGCGGAGTAGTCGTCGCTCGCCATGCGACTGAAAGGAAACATACTCGAGTTCTCTATCCCTGAAGTTCAGCCGACTGTTCTGTAACGGCGAAAACACGTACATGTTGCACCTATTCTCAATCTCACCCTTCCTTCCAATTAGGACTCACTCTGCCGACAGCCAAACCACCCATTAGGGATCATCGACAGACGAAGGAAAGCAAGAAATGGCTGTACTTGTGGATACAAAAGATTACCTGCTGCCATTATTTCTGGTCGTTCCGAAATTCCGGCTGTCCAGAAATCGTAGGACGAAGTGGGATGCTGTCGCTCGTCGGTGGAATGCCTCACAGATCATGTTCACCGCTGAATGACCCGGCAATCATCCGAATTTTACCCTGTCAGGAACCCTCCTCTCACAATAAAGATTACCAATTTCTAGGCAGCTCTGAATCCTACGGAAATGAAGGAGTACAATACGGGAACACCTCAGAGAACTCAGTCTTCCTGAACGAAGATTCATCCGACCACATCCTAGCGGAGTCAGTTCCCTCGAGCTGGAGAGAGCTCTCCATTGGCATGAGATTTCTGTGGATTGTAGACTGGGGGCTCCAGATCGCTGCTGCCAGAGTCGAGATGGATAAACAGTAGCCGGGATTGAACTTGATATTGGTCATGATCTCCAGATTGATGCGCTCGGTCGGTGAGAGAAGACGTCTGCTTCGCATAAAAGCATGCCGATGGAAGTTCTCAGCGTCGGAGCAGTAGAGAAATTCCGAGCCTCCGCCGAGAAATCCCGACCCCTAGGCTGATACTCTCGCCAGAGGGACTCCCAGATCCATCGGCTGGCAGCCCTCCGGTATCTGAGAGTTGAAGATTCACATAGAGAGTTCCGGATGGTTTTCCCGCCCGAAGCCACCAAGAACCCCCCCACTCCCCCAATGGCTCCCCAATACAATCTTTAGGAATGTTCGCCGCCAGTTCACGGATGACGGAATGAACTCGGCAGATTATTTTGCGTCGTTTTACTATATCGGGATGAAGAAAAAATAATTGTTAATGGTTCAGCGTCTCGGACAAGAATTCATCTTCAGAGGTGACGTCAGAGAAACAGTGGTTTAGCCTGACCCTCCAAGGGACGAGGGCTCTTGCCCGCCCCTGGTAGAAGTCAAGCCCCAGATGGTATACGTGAGGCGTTCGTGCGTGTTTCGATTCGTGGCTTGTTTTTTGCTTATTCAAAGTCGGAATGTGTAAGTCGAGTGGTTTAGTGAAACAGAGTCTCACTGAGTCTGTAAGCACTCTAGTTTGTCGGTTTGGTGTCTCGTGATCCCTGTGGCGTTCGTTTTCGCTTTTTCGATGACTCGTTTAGCTGACTAATGTTAGCTAGCTCATCGGCTTTTGCTTTGTTTGCTGTCAGACGGTCAACCAATAATTCCCCGTGGCGCATGGCGCGCTGTTCGAATCCAACCCCCCTCCCGGTAGATTAAAAAACATGAGAGTGTCCACTCCAAATTCGGACCAGACTCTAGCTTGCTGACTATTCCACCGACAGATAGATTTTCAGCCAAACGATCCGCAAACGTCTCTCTCGTTCTCTCCTCTCCTGTTCATAGCTGACCCTCGGCCTCCTCCCGACCGTTCTTGCCCTAAGCGACTGATCGCTCGGCGTCAATGATTACCCATTCTCTTATGCAGCCAGTACGATCATTTAGCTCGGTGGGTTCACTTCGTCTCGGAGTAGTGTGAGAGTTCACGTGCATTCCAGTTCGCGCTTCAGCGGAGACGGCATATCCTCGACTCGCTCAGGAGGCTCTGGAGCAACCGAAAGAGCAGCGAACCAGCCGACCGAGCGGCCGTGCATCTGTCCGTCCGTCTCTCACACCCGGCCGATCAACCGAACACTCAGTAAGCCAGTCGATCCGCCAGCGGGCAAGAGCAATCAGCCTGTCGAGCCTTCCGCCAACTTCCAGACAAGAGCTCGAAGTGGTCGTCGGCGTCGTTGGAGAAGCTCGTCTTCCAGTTTCGCTCCTCGGAATCTCTTTACCGAGGATTGGGTCCAAGCCCTGGAATCTCATTCCGGAGTCCAGAGCTTTCAGGAGGCTCTCCGATCCCTCGATCCATCGTTTCGGTGTCTCTGGCTGCTTCTTGACGCGGGACGCGTAGTATCGATTTTCGAGTTCGATCACCGATGGACCACGGATAATATTCGAAGGACCGGCAGCTCTCGGATCGCATGATGGCGGATGCCGACAATGAGGTAGGACATCAGTTTCAAGCTTCATACCCGATATTCCGGCATTAAGCCTTTCGCGACGGCTCAATGTAGTCACAGCGCGGTCACATGATGTTTAATTACGGCGACTATTTCGCATTAAGCGAACGAGAGTGGAGTGCAGAAATCTCGGATCGGATATTCCCCGGTCAGGTTGAGCCTTCTCACGTGTTTATCTATATGTGGAGCCACCTGGGAGACGAATTTTCGCAAAAACAAGCTTGGCGCGTGAAGAGGGGAGTACGAGAGCTCCCTTCATATGAGAAAGTCAAGGATCCAGCCCCCCAACTTGGCTTTCCGTGGAGCTTAGAAGTCTTCATGCAGATTCGTTGAGTCGTGATCAGAAGTTCGACGTACATATGATATGCAGTCAAACATCCGCATCTAGAATCTTTGGAGCAATTCCGAGAATTTCAGCGAGTTTTCGTTGAGATCGGATTCGCGTCATGCGAGGCACCGACATTCTAGAGGTAAACTCACAGTAAAAACAAACATATTTGGCGCGTTCGTCGAAAGACTGAGGGACGACCATCAACGGGCTGTGGCTTTGATAGCGGTCATTTGAGTTTGAGTAAAGCATGCATAAACAAATCTTGATTGATCCGTTCGGCATTCGAGATCAGCTCAGAATGCTCCGAATTGAATAGAGAAAATCGCGCGGGTGGGCTTCTGAGTTCGCGGAGCTGGTCTTCGTTCTGGGAATTGGGAAAATGTTGATCCGACCCGTGCATTTCGTTCTGAGTCCCTTCCAGAAAGCCAATTCGCCAAGTATACTCCATGAAACCCCGATAGCTCTATCGTCGTATATTCTTGAGGCTTTCTAAGCTCGGACTACGCGGTGGCGATACGAGATATCTGACGCTAGCGAGCAATGAGCACGCAGTCAAACTCGATATCTGCGACTTCATGGCATGCGACCTAATATCACTTACGAAGCCATTCGAGGAAAAGCAACAAACACAGATACGAATGCATCCCAGCCACCAGACATCTGTTTGTTGGGCTTCAGGATAACAGAGGAAGGGGGGAATCCGCGAACTCTCCTCTCGTTCAAGCGGCCTATCCCGCGCCAAGAAACTCCGGAGGAGCTGGTCAGAATCGAAATATTCGAAAACAATCGGAAAAGTTCAACCTCGATGGAGCAATAAAACAAAAATACAATCCGGTCGAGCTGCGTCGGCAGGGTGTGGTTCCCTTAAGCTTCCCCTCCGTAGCCTTGAACTTGAAGATGGCTCTAAAGCACTCGATTCACGACTCGCTTCTTTATTCTCGAATCCCGTCTGGACAGCTCTTCAGGATTGGAACGGACCGGTTTCTCGGAGCGTTTCGCGAAACAACCCCGTGTTCGTTCTAGGGGCGTGATGACAAAGGAAGCTGTTTGTCTGTTCGGAAATCGTTGACTCTACCGTGACCGCTTCCGAACCGCTCCCCATGATTCTGGGCTCGCTTGGACGATGCGGTCACTTCTCTGAGCTTTCTTTTGAGAATACATCGGTTTTCAGAGTGATGGTGCTCCGAATTTACCGCTCCTGAGTTCTCGGGACAAAGAAGATTCTCCTGAGCTTGTGTATCATTCTGCCATGAGGAAGTCCGTGGGAGATACCAACAGGTTCGTTTTTTAGCGGAAGATGACTCCGAAATCCATGTTAATGATTACGTCCCGCCGTACTCTTCTTTCTCCGTTAACCGTCGTATTTATCCTTTATTACCTCCAGTTCGATGCCCCTGCAAGACTTCCATTGTGTGGACATTGGCGACGAGCCGCTAACATCGTCGCAGGCTCGAGCGAAAAATTTGGTGGACAATCAACATAAGGTATGAAGTTTGCTTCAAGCGATCGATGAAAAGCCGTTCTGTCGAAGCTCGGTACGACGAAACTCTGTGAAATGAATACCTTGAGCTCACACATACTCTCTGCCAGCGTCGTTGGCCAGGCACCAACACAACAATGCTGAAGGACTCTACTTATAGCGAAATTTCAGTACAACGAGCGAAACTTTAGGTACGCGACTTATTCGCTGTAGGGTGGCTTCACTGTGCATATGTAGAACATGTGCAATCGAGATTGAATGATGGGATAGATGATTCTTGTGTCTTGCGTCAATCGATTCCTTCGCGGCTGTCCGGCATCAGTTGAAGCATGACCGCGCCAAGCTCTATTGCCCAGAAGCTGCTTCGTGGCTGCCTTCGATAGACACAGGCACATAATTATCAAGTTCCTGGCGACACCCGATGACGGGAGGACCGATGCGACCTATGTTCCCAAACCCTTTCGATTTATGCAGATATCATATCTGAGATATGCATCTCCAACTCACCAGGGCGGCAGCGTTTCTCTATCTCTCGGGGCCGGTCACGGATTACAGGTGCATCGAATCGGATACTTTAAGGCCAATGCCTGTACACATTCATTCTCCCGTGCGGTAGGAGCTAATCGGAAGGCATCGGCGATGTTCTGTGACCATCCTTTCTGCTCCTTGCAGCTGACCTTTGATTCGATCGTCTCCCATCGATTCCGCCGACAAGAATACATAGGTTTCTCGATACATTCGCATGTTCTAATGACCGAGATCATGAGTTGAGGGCAATGATGGCCCGACGCTGGAGAAGCTCTCAAGCGCGCACTTGTTGCCTGCTAGCACGGCGAGCGGCGAAGAGCATTTCTCCTTTCGAGACTGTTTTCGCCCACGGTGCCATGACTCTCATGGAACAATTCGTAAAAGCTGTTGAAGACTGCGGCTTGAATCTCGGGGGAATCACATATGTACGATGCATCCAGATAGCATTTATTGATCGGAACTAATGGTGAGGAGATGACAAATACAGGCGAAGGCCCCAATTCCGCGTCGACCAATCGACATGACAGAAATATAGCATCAATCAAGACGGGGCCGAATAGACTGATGAATGAAATCAGATCACGTCATTACGCAATCACGGCGACGTTCGTCGCTTGCTGCCGAACAATGGACGAGCCTCGTCGTGATCATTATAAGTTGGGAGTCTTTCGCATTTCGAAGTACTCTTGAAGCGCGGGTGAATATTCCCATTGCGGCTGAGGGGAAGCCCGGCAAGGGCGTCACGAGGAATCCACGGTCTTTCTTGAGAAGGTGCTCGGAGATCCGCGCCAAGTCAATGTCGGGATTTTTTTCAGGTGAATTTCATCATCGGCGAGGAAGATCATAATGGGAGCGCAGAGAAAATTGGGGATCGAACAAAAGACAGGTATGAGAGCACCAGCCGGTTGATGAGAGAGAGAGATAGAGAGAGAGAGAGAGATAGAAGAGAGAGAGAGAGAAAGAGCACCACCACTCTTTCTGTGCCAGAGTGCTTGGAATCTCAACCCGCGACGTATCCAACGCTTAGGGGAATTATGAAGTTTGAAGTCTAAGAAATCGCTGATTTCAATTTCCATTGGTCATAGGCACGCATCCGGACGCTATCATCGCTTTCATGTATATCATCAGAATAAATACAACAGGGATCGGTCGCGGACGTAAGTCTCTTCCTTTTCCTGATAATTCGGGGCTCTCCTCGTTGTATGGTCCCGGTGTCCGAGCTCCGAGAGCTAAGATCGCTCAGAAATCAAAAGCTTTATTCCGCCTCTAGACCCGTGACAAAAGACGAACCGTACACCCGGCTGGCTCTGGATCATAGCGACATTCTGAGTGAGTTTCGAGTTTTCTTCTCGCTCACTGGGTATCCATGTAAATGTCGACTTTAATCCCCACGGTCACTAACTCGAGAGGCTCACTCCGCAGCTCATCGTTTCGGAGTTGCCCCGCAGAGCTTGAGGCGACACCTGAGTCATCGATCAGCTCACAAGAAAATAGAAGAGATCAACGGCTTCAGTGGGAAACCAGGAAAAGACTCCGAACAAAAGAAGGCAGTAGCTAAGAAGGTTCGTCTTTTTCTAGAAGCTCCTCCACTAATGGCACAGCTCACGCTTCGCGGACGCGTCAGATGTATATTTGCATACGTTCACTCTTCCCGGCCAGATCCTCGACCATCGACCTCACGAGGTATTCGTTGAGCTTGAAGAGCTTGTATCCAACCAGTGGAAAGAAACTGCGCGTTGGATTAAATACGAAGAAAACGTTGAGCACGACCTTGACAGGTGATAGGCCTCTCCCGTCCTCGATTGATTAACCTTATTTTCTGGAATTTCGGAGGGACTCCTTTCTGACAAGTCCTGTAACTCCTGCGCAGGTGGAGTGCACCTCATATTGCACCGCTTTCATTCAACGATATGGGAATACTGAAAAAATGTCTTGAGGAAGGCAAGTATTCTCCGGCCCTCATGGGAGGCTGTTCAGCTGAGCCATCGATTCCCGTGTAGGGCACCTAGGACCACTCTTAGGCCATGAACGGGTCCAGCGCGGGTCGGAGGAACTCGAAAATATCTTTTGGAACAAGGGAGTTACGGTATAATCACTCATCCATTCCAGCGGTCGTATTGCTCGATATCGAAGATCACGATCTGACGAGTATCTTCAATCACATTGCGGATGCAGCAGTCCAAGCAGGTCAGATAAATTCCGATCAACGCGCTCTAGTTCTCAGGTAAGCACGCCGGCATGCACAATTCATTCATTATCCTTGTGATGCCCTCCTGGGAAGGATTGGAGATCCTGCGCCCGTCATTCTCGGAGACACGGGACCATACTCCTAGCGCTCCGACTGCACGCCGTCTATTCCAGGGCCCTCCTGCAAAGCCATCATCACGTCGGGGAGGAAACGTCGGGTCCCTTGAAATTTCTGCGACGAAGCTCCATTCTCGGAAGGTGCCATGGGGGATCTTTGAATTCATCGTTGGTTCTCCGGAAGAGCATGGAGTCCCTTCCTGGCAGAGGAGCGGATGCTTAAGCTTGGATAATTCTTCCATTCCAGCGGTACTTTCCGTCACAACACATCGGCGACATCTCTAGACGCGGCAGCCTCGTTCCGGGAACAGCAGAAAAATCTCTCCATGCCGTTGATGAACCATCACTTGAATAATTCTCAAGAAATCAGAGTCAGCAGCATCTCGAATATAGTGGGTAGAATGGGCACGAGTCGTCTACCTCATCTCGCTCAATGATCCTACACACTCACAAGGCCACAGAAACGTTGGGAATTCTGCTCTCAGCTCCTAGCTTGATTTAGACCGAATACTAATTCGCTTTGTCTATCCAAGGACGCTGAAGCCGGTCGCCATCAGGCTATTCTGAAACGGATTCCTGAAGGTTAGCCATTTCATCCCGAATTCTTCTGATCATAGAATTCTCTGAGTTGGAGATCGTCGGCCATGTACGGACAATCTTTCTCTCCAGATTCGGAAGCGACTTGCGTCATGGTCGCTGGTCTCAAATCTCTCGTGAAGACCGCTGCAGCCTTCGTACGACTTGCAGACAGTCAATACCTCCCGAATGTCATCGAAATTCCTCTTCCCGTACGGTGAGCCGAATTCCTCCTCAGAGAGTCTCACTCTCGTGGATGCCTACAGTAACTCATGAGGAATATTCTGTAGGTTCATCTTCGTTTGCATCGGACCTGAAGAGGGTGAGGTAGATTATCACGAGATCGGACGGTGCATGTCTACATTGATGGCCAACAAGGTATCGACTTCATAGCGTTTTGGGAAAGAACATGAGTACTTGTAGTTTGCTCAATCTCGATTCCTTTGGTAAGGCCGCTTTTGACGTCTGGGGATATTTTTCAGTCGTTCCACGATGCGGCGTATGCAGCCAACGGCCGATTGGATCTCATCAACGCTTTCAATCAGTTTCTCGGTAGATATTCTCTGACGCTCAAACATAATCCCAGGAGCGAAGAGTCTCCACAACGAGTGAATACGGACCATGACACATGTATCCTCAGGGGAATCGATAGTGCTCCCTCCTGGCGACTATGATAACCGGGAGCTCCTACCGGTCGACGAGTTGAAGAAGAAGTCTGAGCTCATTCGCAAGAAACAAGAGAAGCTGCGAAAGTCCTCGAAGAAGCTACAGGAGGCATCTGGCCGTACCGAAAAATTTGGTTAGAAAAGATCTTAGCTCTCAGAATATTTTCGGAATTTGTGAAGCAACATGTCCTCTTCTCTCAAGCGGCTCCAAACCCTAGAATTTTCTGCGAATGATCAGCAGGTGACGGGAAGAAAAATGATGATCACGATTTCTCGCCTCTGCGGAGAACAGGCCGGATATTTGGTGGCCTCATCAATGAAGCTCGGAAAAGGTTCGGGCCTGCATATGTTTAATCCTTGAATTCGACAATTGGAGGAGAAGGTCGAATGAATTCAATAACATTCTAGGTATCCCCAGTATGTGTCGGATATCAGAGACGGATTCAACGGACAGTGCCTAGCCACGGCGATATTTATTTTCTTCGCAGCATTATCGGGCTCGATAACTTTCGGGGGCTTGATAGGTGCGTTTCCGACGAACCAGCTAAATTCACATAGATTCTCCCCTTCCTTGTCCCCAATCAAGACAATATTCCGCCAATCATGGTGTACATTGACCGCTCCTACTCCAATCCATCAGGCGAGAAGACCAACAACCTTATAGGAGTTTCTGAAACATTATTTGTGACTTTCGCGGGCGGAATTTTCTTCGGATTGCTATCCGGACAGCCTCTCATCATCATCGGGCTCACCGGACCAGTATTGCTCTTCGACGAATTACTCTATGATGTAGGTGGAGTTCCGTTCCTTGTGTTTGCGGCATGAAATGCAGCCAGAGCAACTTATTTCATGCATATCCATCCGACTAATCATCCGCTTCCAGCTTTGTCAAGAACAAGCGATCGACTTCTTAGGGATTCGTGTGTGGATAGCCACATGGACTGTCGTGATTGCGCTGATATTTTGTGCCTTTGAGATGCCTACTTTCGTTTGCTTCTTCACAAGGTATTCTGAAAAGGTCGATTCCTCTGGTGTCCGATCGATCCGTCATGAAATGATTCGAACTCTCATTCTTTTTGACTCCTTCGACAGGTTCACACAGGAAATATTCGCAGCTCTGATTTCTCTCCTGTATCTCTATGAATCCATGGGAAAACTCGTGAATGTGAGCTCTAGCGATCTCGAGACCTAGCCGGAATCGATCGAAGGGTGCAAGCCTCTATATTAGAGTTGATTTCCAGATATTCGTGACGAATCCCCTCCTGTCGTTGGGCGACTACGAAAATCGAATCATTGGTGTATCGAATGTCGTTGACATGGCCAATGAATCTTCCGGGGGTTTGCCGTCCAACACATCAGGTAAGAATGGCACCTCTAGTCTCCTCTGGCTTGTGAATCATTCGCCGCACGCGTAGGTCGGAATTAAGCACGGAGTCATCCACGAAACGTCAGACAAGTCTTTAATCGCTAGCCTTCGAGCAGATCTCACGCAAGGCTTCGAGATTGCGAGAAGTCATCCCAACACGGCATTGCTATCATTTGTCCTGATGTTCTCCACTTTCTTCCTGGCGGACTACTTCCGACGTCTGAAGACGTCGAAATTTCTCTCCCGAGAGACGCGCGCCTTGATGGGTGACTTCGCGATGCCTATATCGATCGTGACCATGGTTCTCATCGATCACTTCATACCGAATGTTTATACTCAGGTCAGTCAACACAAAGATATGATAGACACATACTGTCTCGAGGAGCTCTCAGTTAAATCCCTTGCAACTGTTAAAGAAATTATCCGTGCCGGATGGATTGGCGACTACCACGCCAGGCCGAGGTTGGTTGGTGAATCCTTGGGGTCACTATAAGAACTTGGAGATATGGCATATGGGAATGGCGTCCTTCGGGGGCGTTCTGGTCTTCATCCTTATATTTTTGGAGGTTGAAATCTGTCAGTGAGTATAACTTGGAGCTCGAAGCAGAATAAGCGTCACACGAGGGTCCTCCGATGACAATGAGAATCTGAATCTTGAATTCAACAGGCTACTGCTCGCGAAAAAGGAACGAAAAACCGTGAAGGGCACGGGTTTCCATTTAGATCTCCTGCTCGTCTGCATGATGGAGCTGGGAAGTGCTAGTTTTGGTGGGCCTTGGCTGTGCGCTGCAACTATTCGTTGCGTCAGTCATCTCTGCGCACTGACAGTGACGAACGCGAGAGTTCCACCGGGAGAGAAACCCCAGGTGGGTCTTCTAATGGGCGATGATTCCACGGCGATGCGGGAGAGAGAACCCCTGTTAACGCTTTCTATTATCCCAGGTCAAAGGAGTGCGGGAACAGAGAATCACCGGGATACTAGTTTCTATCCTCTTGGGCTTGTCCGTGCTCATGGGTCCGGCTCTGCGCCGGATTCCCGTGGCTGTTCTCTTCGGAGTATTCCTGTACATGGGCTATACGAGCATGCTTGGTGAGCGAAACTTTCCGATCAGACCGAATTTGGAAGTTTCCTTGGCTGGAAACGATGGAAAAAATTATTTCAAGTAACTTTTCGTCATGGACGAAATCCTGAGGCGAGGAGGAAGAGCTCCCACACGGTCCTTCAACCCGTTCTCTAGCTAGTTACGACATGATTTCATGAGGTTCCGAATTAGAACCTTATAGGTAGTCTTCTTCAAAAGGGAACAGGGGGATGTTATGAGAGTACCAAATAACACGCTTCACCCGCAGGTTTGCAGTTGTTCGACAGGTTGGTTCTCATGTTCAAACCAACGAAGCATTTTCCGCCTGTACCCTATGCGCAGAAAGTTGGTGTATGGAAAATGCATGGCTACACCGTGATTCAGGTGCGTTCAATTGATTCTACTGCATCCGGATCATCGATAGAGCTCGGTAGACTCAAAGTGTACTCTCTCTTCAGCTGCTGTGCCTGGGGACACTCTGGGCGGTGAAACAAAGTTCCTTTGCGTTGGCCTTTCCCTTCGGTTTGCTCATGATGATACCGATGCGGGTAGCGCTGAAGTTCATTTTCTCCAAGAAAGAACTGCAACTGGTGAGAATCATCGGTCAAGGAGTCTTGTATCGCAATATGAATCAGGCGACGTGGGGGATCGATATAAAATCAATTTCACATGTCTAATCTGCAGCTCGACTGCGATGATTGCGACCATCTCTCCGAAGAGGACGAATGATCTGTCAACCGCGTAAATCTGCGCCCCTAGCGCCAGTGTACTCGAATGACCTCGTGTTTGTATGTTTGAGATGATCTCCTGACATGGTGACATGATCTGTACTGTCCTCGCTACAATCGACAACCGTGGAGCTCTCCCCGGAATTCAACGTGACCGTTTCTGGAACGGCTGTCCTGTCACCGCCGGTAACCCCGATACCGGGGATTATTCACGAGAAACTCGGGATCTGCTCCGTGTTTCGATGAGAATCTCCTAGTAGTTTGCGGAGAGCGGAGATCGAAATGGAAGACAGCTGCCAGCTAATAAACCCGACTAAGGACATTTTCATGCCCAATAAGAACAAAAACACATGCCCTCGAGTTTT
This sequence comes from Galendromus occidentalis, assembly GCF_000255335.2. Classification (NCBI taxonomy): domain Eukaryota; kingdom Metazoa; phylum Arthropoda; class Arachnida; order Mesostigmata; family Phytoseiidae; genus Galendromus; species Galendromus occidentalis. The sequence continues at coordinate 243,796 of NW_003805109.1, read as the reverse complement.
TAGTATCATTCGAGAGTCGAGAGTCTTAAGCAGGAGATTCCAGGTGAAAAAACGGCAAACTTTTCCTTCTTCGCGGACGCTGCCTGACGTTCCCTACAAGCGATCCCGAATAATTCAAACGAATCTTGCGAAATCGGAGCAAACGCGCTGGTTTTCTGCAATGGTGCGGGACCGTCTCTTACAGCTTCTGTATGAGGCTCCATCCAACTGCAGGAGGTCGAGAAGTATGAGCGGTCTGCACATGACAAGTAGATTCTGATGAACCGCGTCGGCATCATCACTAGCACCTTATTCCGCGATCGGCCGCTTCGCCTTGATGCCCTGCGGGAGCTGAAGGTGTTTCGAAGCCTGGGAACCCTTCTTCATTAAACCTAACTTCGGGGTAGATCCTAAAGGTTATGGCTGATTGGAGTCTCATGCTAGACTTCCGAGACACAAGCCAGAAACTCCAATGGGGTTTCCGGTTGGGGCGCTATCGTATTTAATATTATGCGTGGTGAATCAGTTACCTACTCCATCTCTGGACAATCGCCGGCGGGAACTGACGGCGAGGAGGGAACCTGCGGCAAGCTTCCCGATTGAGCCCCGGGATGGGAGCCACGAGAGATTCGTCGAGAGCCTTTCGGGCAGTGCCGACTTAGATTGACTCGAATCAGAGATAATTAGCCCGAGATCGAAGACGAATCACCTGTCCAGGGATCGGGCTCAAACTGTATATTTGATTTTATAAAGAACTTTCAATGACTTCTTCCAATCCCAGAGTTTGTAATCATTCTTACGTCATGACATTCTCAGCTCTCTCGAAACGGATGAGCTTTTCGCCTCATTTATACAATTGGGTCTGACGCATCTCTCATCTTCGCCGGTACCGCCTTTCATAACTACGACTCCGTCGGCGTTCATGCCTTCTATCTTTCCTTATTGGACTCCGATCATAACGTTCCCTCCTCCTTTCACGACTCCTGTCTTTGCTGCGGCTTCGCTTCCGCTTGTCCCTTATTTGATATCTGCCGCGGTCTCGGTCCCTATCCCGCTCGCGATCTCGGTCCCGTTCCCGATCTCGCTCTCGATCTCTTCTGTCGTCTTTTTTGCGATCATCCTTGCGTCTGTCTTTACGGTCTCTGTCGAATTCCTCTTCCTGTTGGCGCTTCTTCTGTATCTTCTGCATTTCGATCTCGATCTCTTGCTCTTCGTCGCTCTCGTCCTCCTCATTGTCATCGTCTAGGAGCGAAACTCTCGGATCGAGCTCAGAGGTTTCTTCAAGCACGTGTCTCTTCATCAGTCGAGGTAAGATGATGTCGCAGACGCGTTCCTCGTGGAGCAGCTCGTCGACGAACTGATCCATCGTGGTCAAAACGAACTCTCCTTGTCGATTTTGGTGTCGGAGTTTCCGGTAATCGTTATATAATGGCTCGAGGTACTTGTATATGTCGACGGAAGTCGCTGGAAAGAGAACGTGGTTTTGAGAATAATGGAACTCAAAGTTGATTTTCTGTGCAAAGACCCAGATACTCACCAGTTAGACGAAGGTAGATGGCCGACAGAGCTCGAAGATATTTGAAGTCTTCTTGTCTCAGGAACTCGATTATGATGTCTTTCTCCGGTTGGATTTGGAGCATCTTCAGCACCAAGCAAATGAACGGAGTAGGCTTGATGTTACCACCGAAAACGCCACCGCTGTACCTCAACTCCATACCCTGCAAAACGCGTCGGGGCGGGTTAGCTCTCAAGCAAAGCTCTGTCGAACGGAGTTTATATCATGGTGGTAGAGGCAATCGCCGACGGAATGAGTTTCGCGCGCAATGATCATGGTGCACCGACGCGTCAGGAACGAAATAAGTATTTGCGAGACGATCACCATCTATTCGTAGAACAAGACAAAGGAAGCCTCGCAAACCGCGGTTCACCGGCTGTCGATCTTAGAGAGTTCGTGAAGGGACGAAAAAGTTTTTCGCGTGAGACCATGGAACAATACATTCACAGGTCTGTGTGTCTCTTTCGTACCTTGTCGACGATCAGCTCCGAGGTAACGGCGAAGCATTCTTCTTTCCAGTAGCGGCTCTCGTAGATTCGGGAACGGATTATTTTTTCCACAAGGTACTGGGGATTCGTTCCGTGGACTGTTTGAGCGTCTTTCACCGTACGGTTCGCCATTGCGGGAGGAAATGAAGCGGAATTCTCGCACTGGCTCTCTGCGGCGGCGCCGCAGCTAGGGAATTATTTTGAAAGCTCGAGAGTTGATTCTTTAAGCGGAGGAACGGTTCAGGGAGAAAGTGCATTCGAATATAACGCCGGCTCAAGCTGAGGTGAACAAGAAATCAGTCGTCTGGATGTCGTAGACAATGATGGTGATGATCTCTACTCGCCGCCTGATCCTAATCGGGCGGAAGATGCTGCACTCGAAAGCTGGCAGCTCATCTCGCCCGCCATAATATTCTACGGGGTCGCCTCTCATCAATCGAAGACATAAGTGAGTTCCCTTTCCACTCTTCGATTCCCGTTCGGAAAGCGGAGAGACTCACTGGTCTGCGGAAGCCTACGCGACGAGGATCAAGAGACTCAGCCATCGAGACATCTACGCTCGGTTTCAGAGGCGCTCGAAAAGAGGAAAGACTACGCACCATTGAGGCCATGAGGATGGCTTATTCTGGACTGGCGAAGTTCTCTGCTCTCGGTGTCTACTTGGGACGTCGATGGAGGCTTCGTGAATCCATGAAATCGACGAGCCGAGATATATTAGTTTCGGCACCTGGGAGAGCGGAATGCTTGCTTTGAAACATCTGTCAGGTAGCTCAGGAGAAACCTCTATTCAACCGAACCGACAGACGTATTCCCGTGAAAATGAATCTTATTCCTTATATCGATTCGCACGGGTTTGCCGACTCGAAGGTCTAACCGAAGTACGAACGTCGACGACGCGATCGATTGGCGTGAAATGTTTTGAGAGTCAAGGTGGGGCGTAAGTTGAGTCCGGGTCTCAAACAAACACTTGCTGAACTCCTGAACTTTTTCGAGGCTCCATTTACGGCTCTGCATCGTACTGCCTTTCAGTCTGGGTGAGGGGGGGGGGGGCTACCGCCAGCAGCGGTTTCAACACTGCTCACGCTTCGTTCGAGATCGGCCTGGAAGCGGCCCTTGGCTTGCCAGCTCGAGCTCACGTCTCTCACTCAGTGGTTCGATGCATATTCTCCTCCAAGCCCTGATGGCCTCTACCGACTTCGCACGGCCTCCTTGGCTTTCATCTACGTTCACCGCCCTCAGTTGTTTCCCCTCAACTTTTCGCTTATCTTCATTCAACCTGGCAGACCCTCCGGAAGACTTCTTATCAAATCACCCTTTGCTCATAACAAACTCCCTCTAACCATACTATTCTATCAGATAGCCGACGTTTGAAATTCTCTCCCGTGCGAGATCCGCAATTCTCCTGCACTTTCCATATCCATATGTAAAATAAGTCGCGGCATTTTTCTCAGCTGGTCGAATATAATGTACCAAACCTTATCAAGTCAAGTCCGTAGTCCCTTCCCCTTGTTCCCACGGGCTTTCTCGACATGAATTCAAAGGGCGCGAACCATGCCAAGGTTCTCTCCGATTACGGAGCTGTTGACGCAGTTAGACTTCGCATGGAGTCGTGCCTGGCCCCTTGTTCTGCTCATCGACTATCGAGGGAACTCAGAATTTTGAGCTTTCGAATACAGATAGGGAAGAAAGAAAGCTTGGAAAAAATTGTGGGCTCATTGACGCATTTTTCAGACACTCCTCCCTGTGCCAACTCGATAGGGTTCTATATATTTGCTGGAGCGAAAACTCAAGCATAGGCCGAAGTCGATGCATCAAGCCGCGAATAAAGGCTTCTAAACAGGGGAACAATAAGGAGTTTTCATCTAGACTCATGGAACAGGTCTAAGAATCAGTGGTCACTTACTACCAAACTGTCGGAGTGATTCGGGATTCTTACTGAGGGGGAAAGAGAAGAATAAGCCGGTGCATGACGATTCGGCGCAAAGGAGGATTCAGCGCAAAGGACGATTCGGCGCGAGACGATTCGGCGCAAAGGATGATTCGGCGCCAAGGATGAGTCGGCGCGAAAGATGATTCGGCGCAAAGAATGATTCGGCCCGAAAGATGATTCGGCGCAAAGGATGATTCGGCGATAATCAAGGAGAAAGGAAAACACATGGATCCCAGGTCAAGTCATCTCATGTAATTTCATCATGTTTCTCACAAGCAAGGAAGGTTCTCAAACCGATAGAGAACTGGTTAGAAGGGAAGATGGTTTCCAGTGAGACTCCCGTGAGGATTAGTTGTTATGTATTTTTCACAAAGAAGGAAATGATAGATGGGAGTGCAAAGGTGGATGAAGACAATAGAATCACAAGATTTTTCTAGTTGTCCATGAGGAACTTGTTTGCCATCCCTCGCAGAAAGGCCACCGGCTCACGATTCTCGACGGTACGGACCAACTCGAGCAAATTGGCGTCCGTATTCAGATATCTGCGTCTTTTTGGAGCCAGCGCAGATCCTATATTGTATCGCTCGAGCTCGGCGTCTGCCTTGTGCTGCACATGCCGGAGACCATCGATGAACTTCCAGATGGAGGGATGACAGACGCCGAAAGCCCCCTGGAGTTTTCGATGAGCAGCTTCAGCGAAGTTGTTGGTGCGGCTCTCACCGTTGAGAGTCCTCTCATGGACCGACCACATATCGGAGCTGAAGAGCGGATTGTCCCTGATGACTGACCCATCTAAGCGTACGCTGAGTATGCGACCCACATACGTAAGCTCGAAGTAAGTGTAGACGGGTTTCAACTCTCCTGGTAAGACTTCCAGAAGAGCCATCATTGCTCTGTCAAGGAGATCTTCTCTCACGAAAGTCATCGAAGAGAAGACTCGAGTTGCCGTTGTTCGGATTCGACTCATGTTTATTTTTTTCGACGACGGACGTTCGATTTTGCTCGGATCGGAGATCAGATTCCGTATTTTAGTCACACACTTTTGGTGGCGTACTAGCCCAGCCTTTCTAAAGACGTTTCACGTCGAAATGGTCTCAGAGTGATAATCACAGTCCTCTTCTATCCCCTACCGAGCCGCAGATTCCAGTTGTTTCTGCGCAGATTCGATTGCGCTACGAAGCGCAGCCATGTTATGTTCATGATGTCGGCGAATTCTCCTTTGAATTGCGACATCGGCCTGCAACTGGGCTATCATAGCGAGTTTCTTTTGTCGGTGTCTAGCAGAAGCTTGGCGACCCTGTAGTTTCCTCTTTCTGAGCCTCTCTTCGTCGGCAGCGCGCTGTGATTCGTTCCCACGACTGGAGTGATCCGAAAAATCACATGATTCTCCCTCTTCGAACATTCGAAATGGGTCCGTCGCTGTCGCAGCACGCAGTGATTCCATACCAAAAGTTTTCGATAGCTGCATTGTGGGTGAGGAGAAGGCTGTTCCACCGACAGGCTGGTTCTGTCGGAGAAAGACGCTTCCAGACAGGTGAAGGTTCATTGGGTGAGGCTTCCGAGCTTCAGGAACGTTAAGAGCGAGTTTCTCCGATCGTGGAGTCCTCAGAGAGCATACGGTGCGAGATCGAGCTGCCGATCTCCCGGCTGGAAAGCCCGCCGCTGATAATTCCGGATCTGATGGTTTCTTGCTCAAGTCCAAGGGAGCAAGTTGCTCATCGGCTGCCCCGTATGAGGGAGCTCCTCCAAGATAGTCTGCAGGTCGATGAAACATGATATCGTAGAGAGCCATCCTTGATCACGAACTTATAACTTGAGCACGAAGCTCGTTCAGAACTCGTGCACCTCGTCGGACAGGAGTGATCGAGATCGCACATATGTATATATCCCGATCGTTTCGTTTTCGCAGTAATGCCTCCTCGCTGATCGAGAGCTACGTTCTTCGGCGGGAGAGGATCGCATGCGAGAAGAAAAGCGGACTACACATTGCGCCGGAGACCGGCATTCAATCTGGGCCGATGAAGATCCTTTCTGATCGGGGGGAGGTCGAATGAGAAGGTCAGCGGAATGCTCCCGAAAGATGCCTTCGATGACCGCTGTCTTAGGTGTCGCTCATCATTGCAGTTTTCAAACGTTCCGCAATCAAACTGGGTTTGACCACAGAGCTTAATCGCAATGCCGTGGAGACGAAGCGCCTCCTCGAAAAATGGGAGTGTGAAACCACTGGATCCGCTGAGCCAACTCCTGAATAGAAGAGTTGATGTGTACATGTCATGATACCGTCCGATCCGAATGAACCATTAAACCATTAAACTGTTGCATGCCACGAGCACAGGGTAGCTGGTCTCGCCGAAATTAGATGATGTATTATGAGAACCGTCAGGGATGCCACTCGAATTTGAGGCTCCCTCGGACCTACGGGACAATTGCGTTAATCAACGGGAACAATAACAGATAAAGAACCTCTCCTCCGTTCACATATCCCTCGGAAGAATTGATATGCCCATTCGACAAAGATTTCGTGCGATTTATATTTGCTTCCCCGATCGCGACGTCGCTCCCGTTTCCGCAGAGTTTCCACGAGAGAAAGAACGTCTATCTTCCATGGAGTTTGAGAATTTCTTCGTGATCGGGTGCTCATAGCTATCCACAGCTGTCGGGATCAGGCTCCCCGACAGGAGCTCTGATGCTTTTTTCTTTGTTCCGCCTCTCAAAGAGGGCGGCATCGCGGTTCCATTCAAACATGCGAATAGAGGCTCATCAGATGGGCGATCCAATGAATTCCCACGTTGCATTTCGAATTCTCTCTTAATTATAAATGTGTCTCCACGGACATGAGGAAGTTCATTTATGTGATGATAAAGAGAACAGAACAACGTCGAACGTGAGGTCCATGGCATACTCTTCAGACATGTTCGTGCTGCAGATCCTCTTGGAATTCGCAATAGGATCATTCATTTCGAGGAATCCACCCGACCCGCTCGTCAGACGCCAATCTCGACCCTCGCGAGGGGGTGGCGAGGGCTTCGAGCGAGAATCCGCGAGGGCGAGCGGGACCGCGTTTCGGAATGGGATTTCAGCGCTCTTCTTCACATCGATCAGAAGAAAGTTGTGTGTCGCCGAGACGAGTGAGTTGAGTAATCTGCCACATCAGGACAACGATCTCATCCGGGATGGCTTCATCTGACTCCAACGCGAAGGATGGTATTCGCAATCAGAAAAGAGCCCTATGACATGCGCTCGACGGTTTGTTCGAGGAAGTTCCGGCGAAAAGAACGCGCCCTGACCCGTATTTTAAGAGCTATTTGGGGATTCCGGGTGTGACTATAAGCAGCCCTGAACTTATGGAGCTTCTGCTGAGGAATCTCTTCAAGCCTCGCCCCAGGTCAGCTCAGCCATCATCGCTCACCCCTCCTAAGGAGACTGGGTCTAGCGAATCCTGGGCGGAATCAGCGGTACCGCCGATTGCATTGACTCTGAGCCGACATCCGCCGAACGAAGTTGAGAACTGCGAGTTCACGCAGCCTCAGCACCGCGGGAGTTCTCCTGCGATAGCAGCCTCAGCGATCTCCGGAAAAGACGGAGCCAGGCCCGATGAGTTTCCGGAAAACACGAGTCCGGGCTCAGCGAGCCTGGGGAGTACGGGAGAATTCCTTGAAAAGAGCGCCGAGGTTTGCGGCAGAGCGGTCGAGTGTCGCCGAGAGGAATCTGACCTCGCGTTCAGTCCCTCGCCGTGTGTCATCAACGGAGAATCGACGGCAGCGCCCTTCAGAAGAATTCACGGTGACGATTCAGAGGCAAGCACCGCCCTGCCCGGAACTTCGATCGTGGCTCCAACAGAAGCAGGAGTCTGCGAATCGATGTCGAGCTGTGAAGCTCCTGGAAGTGCTGAAGGGGATTACGCGGACCTCATCAGAGCTGAGAGGCTCCAAGACTGACGCGAGAGGAATCGCATCGCGGCAGCGAAGTCTCGAAAAAAATTCAGTGCAGGGTTAGCTTGATGCCTAATCTGTAGGTTGCGTAGAACTACCTACGTCTACGTGCTGGAGGGGACTCATTGCAAGAGCGCGATGAAGTCAATGAAGCAAATCGGGGATAGATTCATCGCTTCAATCTATGATTATGATCTATGATTCATTCAAAATAGAGATTTCAGGACTCCATCTAGAATATGGGATCGGGTTTTTGATGGCTGAAGTGTGGAATGAAAATATCGTTTCGCGATGTTCTCCGATTCTGAATTCCGATTTGGGGTCTTCAAAGATAGGTTTCAACTTATCTGAAGTCCGGATCTGGAGGATAAAGTCCGGCCACACTCTTCCGAAGCCAATGAGGTTCGATTCCGGATGCAAAATCCAAGACCCTCATAGATATGTTCCTATTACCTCAAGTCTCGATACCGAGAATAATGTTCGGACGCGCTGTTAGGATGTCATCGATTGAATATACGTATTTCAGTATGGACCTCGGATCTACCGTGCGTGTCTCGCGCGGGCCCGAGCACACAAATTTATAGATGATAGTGGAGTGATATATGAGGGCTGTCTTCCGGGGCGCCCCAACTCGTCGCGGCTAACTCGCCGCGGCCCAACTCGTCGCAGGGTCCAGCTCGCCGCGGCCCGACTCGCCGCCGGAGGCGACCATCATCGGAAATGGATCGACATGGCTGTACTCCTGCTCGAAGGAAGAAGACCGACGAGGCTCAAGTCTCTCGCGTTCGGGAGAACGAACTTCAGTGAGATCATTATCCCGCAAAACTTCCCGGAAACTCCTTGCCTCTGTTCCGGCTGATTCGATAATTTCTTTTCCGGAGGTAGAGAACACAACGCTCCTACGTCCATCAGGTTTTTAGACGAATGAGCCGAGGACTGTCGCTCTGAGGTGGTCGCCTCCGGCGGCGAGTTCGACCCTGCGGCGAGCTGGGCCCTACGGCTAATCGGGCCGCCGCGAGTCGGCCGGGGCGAGTTGGGTCGCGGCGAGTTGGGGTGTACCGCTGTCTTCTGTCGATACGCTATTATGCCAGACACCTGACACGCACTCTTATGGAGCCGACGAAGTTCGGTCCCGGATGAGAATCCTGGGTCCTCAACATTGTGTTTCTATTCTAGATTCTGATCTCTGTTCTGAAAACTCCTGGAATAGGCGAGGCGAACAGGCACTAAAAAAGGAAGAATGTGCATCCGAAAAAGCAAAATGGGCAAAGCAAAGAATAGGCATCCAAGAAAGGCAAAGCGCTTTTCGAAAACGAAGAACCTGCAAGAACACAGGAATCTAGCGAGAAAATGCGTTTTTAGGCAGTTTAGACATTTCGCCTGAAAGTCCCAGCTCTACATGTGACCATCAACTCGAACAACCACGCGGATTCGAATTTTCCATCGCTAAGTCGATGACTTTTTGGTGCCTCCGTCATAGTTGCGTACGAGAACACTCGTTCCTTGCGCACTTGACGGGAGTGCTGTGTTGACCGCACGAAAAATTTTCTCAATCGACGGATGCTTTCTCAGCATGCTGGGATGCGTTTGCGCATCTCCCAGGTTCTGTAACATGATACTTTTCCCGAGCTTACAAACAGCGCGCAATGATGAAGCGGAGTTTGACTCACTCCGCCGAAGTCGTAGAAAGGGTCCAACTCCATCGACTCTGCTTCAGCGGAAGGATCCAGAGTGAATTGCTCACAGGCATGATTCCTCAAGAAGCTAAGGATATATTACTGATGATCATTCTGGGCTTCGGTTGGCTTGAAATTTCACGGAGGTTCTCTTGAAGTTCAACCAAAGCTCTCAGACTGTCAGAGAAACTGCTCCATCTGGTTGCTACTGGTCTCGGCAAACATCTTTCTGTGATGCTCTTGATGATTTCAGCCGATCTGGGTCGTCGACTCAAAAAGAGCGTTGCATTTCTCTAGAACCGACTCGTGTGAAGCTCGCACATTCGGATGATCGTCAAAGACACTGTGTAAGTCAGTCGCCGCGCTGAGGGATAAGGTGTGCGCAGCACATCGAGCATGAAATCTAGTTCTAATAATTCGGTCCCACCGTCGTATTCCACCCATGGATTTTCCTCAGGTCCATTCTCCTGGAATCCTTCTTCCTCTTCGCTCCTTTCCGTGTCTCCTTCCATATCTTCCGCCGCCTCCTCTTCCATATCTTCTGCCGACTCTTCTGCCATATCTTCGGCCGGCTCTGCTTCTGGCTCTTCGGCCGAGTCTTCCTCTGGCTCTTGTTCCTCCTCATCACCCCGATCGTTCTGTTCTTCTCCGGTTTCTACCTGGGCTGCTTCGTCTCGATTCTCTTGCGATTCTCTTGATTCTCGAGCCTGCCGGGATCACGTTTCCAAAACTGACGCCGAATACTCGAAAAGCTTTGACGAAATTCGATTGCAGAATTCAAGATAAAAATGCAATCTTCCCCTCTTCTGTCTTTTCAGAAGCCATATTGCATTTCGCCGATGACCTCCGTTTCTTCCATCCGATTCTGGATCTCTCGGCAGGGTATCCGCGCGAACAGCCTATACATACAATATTGTCGATGTTGTGAGTGGCCGATAGGCTCTAAGCATGCCTTTTTTCGAGGAGCTCTTCGTCAGGAGTGATAACCGTCCTAAGCGCCAGTCTTCTGCAATCGGCCGGGCTCCTACCCTGATGTCAGTGAACAGTCGTGCTGAGTACCCGCATCCTGTTTTACCTAGGTTTCCGAGTGTGTATGCTGGTATATTGCGTATTCTTCAGGAGATCTCCAGGAGCTTCACGCTGGTATACTTCAGGAGCTCGTACGTCACAGGCTCGTCTCGAAGCAAAAGATTTCTTAGACTCTCTTTCGCTTCCAAGGTGGCCCTGTTTTCATCAACCATATCGAGTTTGTTTGACTGTTTCTTCGTGTTCTTTCCCTCTCCAGCAGAAAAAGTTAGCTGTAATTGGCTTGAGGTACGGAATTTGTGTTATCTGTCTCTCCAATCTGTTATCAATCACCATCCGTTGCATTTTACTGTACGCTGCTGCATTGCAGAGCACATAGCCCAGCACTGCTCCTTTCTGGGTGAACTTCCCTCCGCACTTGTCGAAAGTGTTCGCAATAACGAGTCCCCTCTGACTCGCAAAGTTCTTCTATAACCAGCCTCTCGCATCCTCCCGGTCTGCGGACTGTGTTATATGAGCATTCATGTCTCCGCCAATGACAACGTGTGTTTTCTCGTCGTGCTCGTGGCTGAGTACGTTGGTAATATTTTCGAACAATTGTCCTCAATCTCAGTCGTCCTCTCTTTCAGCGCAACATACATTGAGATAAACAACCATTTCGATGATTAGATTTCCATCTTGATTGCTATGAAATCCCTTTCACTTTTGGTAGAGATCACTCGCCCGGGACCCTGTGGGATCAGTGTTCCCAATGCGACTCTCGCGTGCTTCCCCGTTTTACCTTCTCTATCGGATCCCAGCCATTCGTATCGGGATGTTTTCGCGGAACCTCCTTCATTACGAGCCAAGTTTCGCTCAACAGCGTGATCCCTCTCGAGTCTCTCGCATCTTTCCCGACCGTTCTTGAGAGTGATCTCCTCGTCAAACTCTTCCATTTTGACCTCGCACGCCCCTCCCCCCCAGATATTGAGGACACCGATTTGAATTCTCAAAAAGTTGGTTCCCTTTATTGACTCGTTTTTGGATTCGCCCCCCCGCCGCCGATTTCGTTACAGGAGTTTTCCATTTCCGAGTTCTAGAACCGTTGGAAGGCGGGATCGTTCGGCTCCGGTTTTTGGCTCCATTTCGATCCCAGAGGGTTCGCCGTTTTCCGTGCACCCCCTCTACTCTGTCCGCGACCTCGGTCAGCAAAATTGCCCCTTCCTTCTTTTCATTTGGGCTCGGAGGTTTTCTTCCTCTTCCGCATCGAGCTCTACCGTAACGATATACTTGGAGGTCGGCTTTTCTAGCGCTTCCGCCTTACCCAATTTCGTCAGGTTGTCCGGATCGGAATAGACCCGGTTCTGGTAAATGCCTCTAAAGTTGAAGAGGGACACTTTCTCTGGGTTTAGCGTTTCAATCCATTCTTCTATCGCCCGGCTCACCTCACTTGCCGGATGGGCAAAATCCCCCTCCTCTGGTAGGTTCGTCAACGTTACTATGGAAGCATTTTCGTTTGCCAGCAGTTTCCGAGCCACTGCTCATTTGGTCACCAACTTCCTTCGCTTTCCGGGGACGGAAATTTTCGTCCCGGAGCTTGGCCTTGCCAATTTTAAAGAATTGACATGCTTTTTATCCGCAGTCCCCTCGTGGATAAATTTCTCCGCCATTTCGAAATGTCTGGCACCCAAACACCGTGTAGTTCTCAGGTTTCCGAACGTAGACATCCGTTCTTATCAAGCGGCACTTTGTTGATTTCATCTGAATTGCACCAGCGAACGCAAACATCCGTTGTCTCCCGCGTCCGTGTTGTCAAAAATTGGGATAGATCCCAACGCGTTTTTCAGTCGGGAACATTAGAGCGCAACCATTCAGCGCGTTTATCACTGCTGGCTGTCGAGGGAATTCATTCGGGAGCCGGCATGCGGGCAAAAAATAATGGGAGAGCCTTCGTACATAGATCCGCTCCTTCAAGGGAGAGAGCTCTTCGGTGGAGGAGCGAAATCTTGGAAGCATTGCAGCGGCTCGTCGGAGACAGGCTCAAGAGGAAGGGAGCGTGTAGAACCTCAAAGGGTTTCTCCCCCGTAGCAGGCTCTAGCGGTGCAGGAATTGGAAAACTTCCCCAAGGCGGAACCTTTTTGCCCGAATTCATGCGCTGTTGCCTCAAGTATTTCCGGGGGCTTGCTTGTTCGAACTCTCTCCTGACGATTGCATCGCTTGTTTTATCAGGTCGACGAATTTAGGAATTTGTCTGATGGGTTGAAAAAGTGAGTGGGTCTCATGCATTCGGACAGGGAAATCGAGGATTACGGCCTCCATTGAACTGTCACAGCCGCGATCTCGAAAAAGTGGAGAGCGCGGCCGGGGCGGTGGATGCCGAAGCGACGGCAATTCAGAGAGGATGGCGCCGGCGTCAGACGTCAGACTCATTGCCCATCCGCCGATCGTTCGGTGCGAGGTTCCAGCGGCCCGTCCGTCGTTGAGGAAGGCAGTGTCGCATGAACGAAGAGATCATCATCGCGCGCCGCCATGTTTTGATCACTCTCATCAACTTCTGACTTCTGAGGCGCCTTCCTGAGACCTGGAGATATTATTCACAGAGCGTGTCTAATTTCTTCATCCTCAAGGTTATACTCGGTCAGAGCTCCTCGGTCCCATTCGAACATCTTTGCGGCTCTTCGGAGTTTCAATGCCTTGGGCATATGAACAGCAGAAATTCGAATGAGCGGGCAAAATACGTCGTCTGCTACGCTCTTGTTTACTTAAATAGAACGACCACAACCCGTCAGACGACACACCACCGCACGGCGACTGTTTGGAACGGAGTGCCATTATTCGTTCTTGCGCGTTTACTCGAAGCAGAATACGGGAGTTTAGAGAGTTGTGCGACGAATCCAGAGCTCCTTATAGAAGTCGGAGACACGGAGCTTGACTGCTGACTCGAGTTCGAGCGAAACTAAGGCGAAACAGAAGGCTGCAGAACCAGAAGACTCCGAGTTCTGTACGGCCGGCGACCGCCTCACCAGATATTCCAATATCGAAATCGACCACAGACCAGCCCGAAGATGACGGTCGATTCGTCGCCTGAAATGGCCAGGAAGAAGCAGAAAACGAAACACATAGAGAGACAACGGACGTTTTTCGACGTGTCGATCGGATCAAAGAGCGCAGGTCGCATTGTGAGTAACTAACCCGATAGCTCGCTTGAACACTCAGTCGGTCAAGGAGACTATTCGCTCGGGGTCGATGGAGCCGCTCTTCTTTCGGAGACTTCCTCCTTGATTTAGCCGTTCCATATTGGAGGATCCGATCGCGACTGACCTGACATCCTTATTTTCCTCAGGTGTTCGAGCTATTTTGTGACATCGCACCGAGAACATGTGAAAACTTTCGTGCCCTATGCACGGGTGAAAATGGTATCGGAGCGACAACAAAGATGCCCCTTCACTACAAAGGAGTGAAATTCCATCGCGTTATTAAACGCTTCATGGTTCAGTCAGGTGACTTCAGCAAGGGTGATGGTTCAGGAGGCGAGAGTATTTACGGAGGTGAGTTTCGTTGCGAAGGATTCGTAAATTTTCTCAGAGGCAGAGCTCGGCCCCGTCAGAGGCGATTTTTGCTTTTCCGATATCACGAACATTCGGATGTGGTCTCACGAGCTTAGTCCCTCACGCTTGTGATTCTTTCCCTGCCCAGGACAATTCGATGATGAAACCTTCGCTTTGAAACACGATCAGCCTTACCTGCTGTCGATGGCCAATCGCGGTGCAAACACGAACGGTTCGCAGTTCTTCATCACAACAGTTGCCACTCCGCATCTCGACGGCATCCACGTCGTCTTCGGCAAAGTGATCAAAGGCCAAGAAATCGTCAAGTCAGTATCGTTCGCATCCCTTCGAACAACGACCGCGGAACCGTCTCCTGAGGGAGACGGTACCGACTCGCTGCCTCAGAAGGGTTCTGAGATTAAGTTTTACAATTTCAGGCAGATAGAAAATTCTGCGGTGGACCGTAACTCGAAACCATTGGACGAGATCGTGATCGAGCATTGCGGGCAACTGCAGAAGAAGAAGTCGAGCAAGGAAGAGAAAAAGAAATCTTCGAAGAAAGCTCGCGCTCGATCCGAAAGTGAGTCATCCTCGTCGTCCAATCACTCATCGGCTTCCGGGTCGGGCGGCTCCTCCGAAGCCGAGGGACCTCCTGGAAAAAAATCCAAGTCGTCCAAAGCATCTGGCTCATCCGAGTCAAAGCGGGATGCCTACGTCACCCAAGAAGCCGGCGTGATCATTCTCCCGGAAGAGATTCCCGAGGTTCCGATGAACAAGTTTCTCATGCGCGGAGCACCTCAAATCGTGCCCGATGACCACCGGCGCCGCGACAGAGGTCGGGATCGCGATCGGAAACCAACAACGACAAAATCCGGGAGGAAATGTCGCGGTCGCGGCAATATGAGGTTCAGAACTCCGCCCGGTAGCGAAAGCGACAGATCTCGAAGCCGAACTCCACCTCATTGGAGATCAGCAATGAGATCGGTGAGTTTCGTGTAGCGTTTCGCATGCGAATATTAATCGAATTATCACTGATGCGACGGGAAGATCCGACTGATCGTTGCCTGTCTCCCCCTTTCAGGATAACAGGAGGACCAACAATGCCGCTACTTCGTGGGGCCCATCTGAAGAAGAAATCGCGGAGAAAGCAAACAAGGGCTCACGGGCCGACGATTCTTGGCAGAAAGCCGGAAGCAGCTGGAGAGACCGGCAAGGTCAAGGAGACGATGGACGCCGAGGGCGCAGACGGGACTGGGACAATCCTCGCAGGGACGCCCATGATGACTCCGACAATGAGGATGTGGAGGACTCCCCTCCCCGCTCCGGTTTGAGGTCCACGATCGTTTCGGTCGTTAAGAGGAACGAGCCTCAAGCCGCGACCTCGCTCGACCATGAGTCGCCTACAAACAGGGCCCGCTCGACGATTCAAGTCGTTCTCCCGCCAGCGGATTGCGACGAGAAAAATTCTGAGGTTCCCCCAGAAGAAACCGGCGCTTCCGAGAAGAGTCGAGACAGCCTCGAACGCAGGAGGCAAAATTCATCCCGATCGCCCGAGCGTAAGGATTCTGGCGAGAAGTCTCCGAAAAGGAAGAGGAGGTGAGTCTCGCTTTCGAGTTTCGGATTCGGAGCAATGTATCCGCTAAGTCAGTGGTTTTCAAACATTTTCTCCCACGGGGTTCCGCAGGTAGACTTTGGGGTTCCGCGGAACCCAGTTTGAGAAACACTGTGCTAAGTCATGCGTCTTCAGTTTGTATGTAGCTCCGCGCATATGTATATCTGTGCGGCGAAAAAATATCGTTTGTGCGTTTCGTGTGGGCCGATTCTCGCCGGCTCGAGTGAAAACATATTTGGACGTCAGCCCAGCAGAGCTCTCGATCTCCTCGCTCAATGGCCACTGGGCGGTCGGACGGCTCTCGAGGCGGCTCAACTGTTGCTACTTGGGCCCGAGCTTCAGAGGCGATTGCCACCGCTAACAATAATGGCGGCCTCAGTCGGTTATTGTTCATTAATTTCGCGAAATCACCATCCTACTGGGGATGTCTCCCCGTGGTCTACGCCGAGGGTTTTCCGCATGGATCAGCCTCATTCATTCATGCAATGGATCGTCGTCTTTTGCAGGGATAGGAGTCGCTCCACGCCTAGACGCAGGAGAGGTTCCAGGTCTCGATCGAGGTCACGCGATCGTCGCGCCAGATGAACTCCCGTAGTCATTTCACTGTCGTGCTGAAATATAAGCGGGGGAGCACGGCAGTTCCCACGAAATCCGTGCGTACAGCGAACGCATCATACAGATCGAGAAATTCATCTTGTACACAGTGAAACATTTGTCTTCTTCATTTCAATAAACTACGCAGCAGCAATGAGGGTTCTATTTTGATCCTCCAGATGGGACTGGAGCTTCCGGTAGAAATTGAGAAATTCCATCTCTAGACGCTTTTAACCTCCTCCATTGGATGTTCTTTCTGAACCTTGAGCGAGATATACAAATATCCCGCCAAGTTTGTCCTTACGGATAATTCTGATTCGCCCGCCGGAACACGGGCTCGGGGGTCCCTGAGCGTTAGAGTACCAAAAGTGAACGGAGGCAGAGTCTGGACGCGTGTAAATAGAGATGAACGTCATAGGTCCGGCCTCGATTCGCACTGAGTCACCAGCGTCAAGAACGGGACCTTGAGGCTGACGAAGAGACCTGTCCACATATGTGGTGGTGTTGGTGGCGGCGAAAACCACCAGGCTTCTCTCCCCTCCCACCCGGGCGCCCTCCACGCGGCTTACATAACCAAGAACTCTCAGCCCGACGAGCAGAGCAGTCTCTTCCGACCCGAGTTCCCAATCAACAGTGGACAGTGACAGCGATGGCCGACGCCCCCGCCGACGATAAGTGCCCGTTCTGTGAGAAAGTTGTGGAGGGACAAGCCGTCACGGCTCTTAACAAGAACTGGCACCCGGAGCATTTCATCTGCACCCGCTGTACGCAGTCGCTCATCGGCGGAGAATCGAAACAGTTCTTCGAGAAGGAAGGCAAACCTTATTGCGAAAAGTGTTATCTCAAAGAGTTCGCTCCCAAATGCGCCAAATGCTCGGATCCGATCAAGGGAAAGGCGGTGACAGCCCTAGAACAGCACTGGCATCCGGAGCACTTCCAATGCTCTAAGTGTCAGAAAGTCATTCCAACTGACTCGAAATTCAAGAGCTACAACAAGAAAGCATTCTGTGAAGCTTGCCCACCTGCTTGAGTTTTTTTCCCATGATCTTCGTTGATTTTCTCGCGAAATGGAATGATCGCGCTCAAGAACTTATTGCTTAAGTTGTACATGTGTTCAATAAAACTGCCGATATCTGTGAATCCTACTCCTGGCTCACGCACATTGATTTCGGGAGGAGTCGCTCAATTCTGGCATAGCTTCACTTTGACGGATTTATCTTTCCTTGCTCTGATCGAGACTCTTCTTTACCCGCGCAAGCGACTCCCCGCGATTCCCAAGCGATCGATGATAATTAGACAATGTTGATCTGAATCTCAAGATCACACTCCACGGCTTCTGTCAGGCAGAAATGGACCAGCTAGACAACGGGTCGGGAATCTTCTGAAAGTCTGACGCAGGAAGCTCGTCCTCAAAGCAGGGACAGTTCCGAGAGGGTCAAACACAGCGCTTCACTGCTCGGGCTGCCAACATTATTATTAGAATGGTGCAGCCATCTGCGAACCTGACGATTTAACACACTTCACTGTTGTTCTTGAGGGAGAAGGAAGACAATGCCCAACTAGGAGAGACTACCATTAACCACTCTTTTCAGGCTCAATAGATCCTGTGCCGCACATCTACATTGATGCTGCGAGCGAGATTCGGAGTTGCAGAACGATATCCGGGTGATTGAAAGAACCCTCAATATAATTATATGCGGATAAAAACACGCAGACCGGAAGCCGAATTTAGCTCGGTGAAAAGGAACACTGTGAGCTGCGAGACTGTGAACACCCACGCGAGGCAGTGGGTGAAAACGTCCAACCTACGAACAAGCGTTCGAGATCGACCGCAGAGCTCTCTTCTCCCCTCTCTCTCTCCCTGGATAGGGAAGAACATGTTTCCCACGTCATCCGCCTCAAGAAAACGATTTTCTTCGTGGCTGAGGTGCGGCCGTCCCTGAGGGCGTTCGGAAGATATCCGGATTGGAATAGTCGCGGGGCGAAGTGCAGACGTGGTTCCGCTTTTCGTCGAGCATGCTTGACAATCGCTCAGCGCTCGTATAACTGCGGCGGCTTATAATAGAGACGAAGGTGGAACAAAAAGACCGGTCCCTCCGTTTCAAATCAGCTTCGTCCTCGGTCAGCTATCTATTCAGGGGCGATCACGATCTGAAGAGAGATCTGACTGTATGTGTCCGAATCTCGACGTCTGAGATGTCGGATGCGAGATCTGGACTCACCATCATCGGGTCGAAACGTCACCGAGATGTGTCGAGAGTGCCACCAATCTGATGATATGGACAATAATGACCGGTGTCTCCCCGATCAGGAAGCTGTTTTTTTTTACCGCCCTCAAGGTGTCTGCTTCTGATGCCTGAATGGAAAAATGCCCGCCTGATAGCAGGCCACTCAGCTCGTCAATATCCTCTCAGCTTCCCAGTCACCCACGAGTCTGTGGGAAGCCCAGTAGTCTGATGTTCAGAAGCGACCTCAGTTTGTCACACAAACCTAAGATCTCAAGCTGGCGGGCTGACGCGCGGTCGCTCGGTACATCGGTCTGTGTATCCGCGTGGCGGCCCGCGAGAACACAGTCGGACCAGATAGGCTGTGAGTGACGTGTTCACAGTGAGACGCGCTTGTTATCGCGACGCGTCGTTCGATACTGATCGGTATAATCTCGAACACAATACACTCGAAATTCGGAGACTCGCGGCACAAAAAAATAATTCGTATTCTCTTCCATCGCTAGGCATCAGCGCATGGGACACCCGAGCAAGAAGTGTGGTAGAACCTCGACTTCCTTCAATGTTAAGACGGGAGGGCATGCTCGACAATACTCCCCAGGCAGCGCGTGTTTCAGGGACCGCTCGCGCTATTATAGTTCCCGTCTGAACTTTCGTCCTTGTAGAAGACCATTGAGCTAAGTCGGTCCCTGAGACGTCTCCTGTGATACAATGAAAGATCGAACTCCGCTCTCTTCACCGGCGTACTTCGGGAAGCGGACCTCGAGGACTCCATTTCCCACTCTGCCCTCATGCTCGAAGTTTAGACGGGGGATTGCGGGGACGCGGGTCCCCCCGCGATGGTCCCGCCCCCGCTACGGTGATAAAGATTTCAGTGATTAAATCGCCAGGGAGGGCCGCCGCGGATTGAACGCCTCCTTTCCGGAGGGGGCGGAGGATTACGAACCCCTGCATTTCCCCGCGATGTGGGAGATGCCGATCCCTGCAGGATCGGCATTCTGGAGCTGGAACGGAACGCGCGGACTTCTCGCTTTCTCCATGGCATCCAGATGCATTGACGCACTACCCAGAAGACAAGGAAAATTCGACTGGAGTGTAGGGCTCATATTAATAATACCCACTTCGGAAGCCCTGTTGCTGGCAGTCGAGACTCGCGAAAGGCAAACATCTGGCAATGAGAGAACCGTCGCCGTCCTTCGACACCTTGAATAATCACAATCCTCGTCTGAGGTGCACGCATCTGTTTGCGAGAGAGGATGGACGAAATTCCCCGGGCATGACGGGACAAGAAGTCATCGGAGTCAAGTCAGAGAACGTTAGCAAAAGCTCATCGTAGATGACTTGCTCACAGGTAAGGTTCCCTTCTGCTGCCCTTCCCACAACTCCATCGAGTACCATTGGAGATTCGCGTGAGGTGGAGGTGCTTCTATCACCTCGAAGCCTGCCACTGGAGCTCTTATGTTATTCATCCCATGATGAGGCTGCTGGAAACAGTGGACTTAAGGAATAGATCCGAGTCGACATCTGACAGCGGCACCGAGTTCATGTAATGATGCTTCGAGCTATCGAAGGACGATTCTGTTGAGCGCGAGGTCGACAAAATAATCAATATGATTGATATCGTTCAATATTTGAAATGCTCCAATTCGGGGCGTGGCATACCGCAGAAGGAACTCCGCGACGAGTCTGTCGAGTACTGAGGACTAACTGAGCGGAGCTCACGAGCGTTATCGGGGACTATTTGAGATCTGTGAGCGGTTAACGAATATCTCCTGAACGGAGAACGGCGATTTGGAGCTGGTGGATATTCTCACTCGTTTATGAACTCTCTTTGATGCGATTTCCTCGTGGAACTGAATGTTCCAGGATAATAACGGTGTCGAACGAGCGAGCGCCCCGAAAGGTGAGAATCAATCATGCAGAGGTTCACGGAGATCAATCATTCACGAGGTTCTTCATAGAGCTCGAGTCCCCCTGTGATAAGGAGAAGACGATAGGGACTACTCGATCGATTGCTGCGGACCTCTGACATTGATCGAATTTGTTCCTCATTTCCAGACTCATTAGGGCTGTTACAAGATGTTGACTGTGGAGCTTCCTCCTTCGGTTCGCTACCCTCTCATTGATGATATCTGTATATATGGAACCAACGCTCACTTCACTCCTAAATCTAAGCCTCTGGAGGGATTCGGATCTTCAAAAGCGTGAAGAATCACTCATGAGCACGACCGTGCTTGCGTCCTCCAGGGGCGGAAGACCATACTGAAGCAGCTTCCCGATTCTCGAGACTGCCCGGGTTCTCACTCGCTTTGATTCTCACTCGACTCCCATTACGGGTCTTGAAGTTTTTTTGGCTCGACTAGGGAGAATCCTCGGAGCAGAACGACCGCAGGACACTCTCCTGGGACGGCAATGAGCCATCATTAGGGCTGGAGATTTTTCGCGAAGAATTTCCGCCAAATCCGCGGAAATTCGCGGCCGCCATAGAAAGTCTATGAGCAGTAGCCGGAAATTTCCGCGAAAATTCGCGGAAAAATGGCGGTCCGCGAAAAAATCCTCAGCCCTACCCATCATCGCACACACACGGCGCGACTCCGAGAACAACATTCGAGAACAGGGCTCGATCCAGCTCCGGTGGACTCGGCAAGGAAGGATCGACATTTTCGGTCTCGGGACCAAGATCACTCCGCTTCTTCAGGTAGCCTTTGTCAATCTCAGGCAGTCTACGGGGCTCGCTTGTGTCGATCATCTCGGACGGCTTACGGCTTACGGAAATCTGGTGCTGGAAGGGCCTCCTCCCAGTGGAGTCCCGTATATCTTTTTCCCGTATCTCACCTATTTCCCCTGTTCCTTCATCAGGGAATGATCTTATCGAAGAAAGTGCCCCTCTATCTCCGAGCAGGAAGTTTGTGAGCATCGGCGAAGGGGATTCCATGATTCATGGCCGAGATAGTTTCCCGTTGAAACACTGGAAGGGTCTTCAATTATTATTGAGCAAGGAAGAGTGAATTTTAGGAGGGAATCCCGCTAATACGGTTCTCTGAGGAGTGCTTCCCCGATGGGAATCAATCGCCCGACTAATATAGAGGGAGAACTCACACGATTCAGAGGGAACTGTTCGCCGAACCGATCCGAAGAGAGAAATTTGGAAAGGATGAACATTCATCGAAGCTCAGACTTGAGGACATGAAGTCCTCTCCACTCACTGATTTTCGCGATTCGAGACTACGAGAAGCTCGAATGCTGTTCTTAGCGCTGATTGTGTGCTCCAAGAACTATAACAGACTCTTGAATAGAATTCGGTTCCCAATACGAGTGATACTGTCAAGCGACTCCAGTGTAGGCTAGGGTCCCATATCGGCGTACGCTTATTCGACTCTGCGATTAGAAACGATTCGATTACGAGCCCCCGACAGACTCGGATTTACCCGGCTAATAAACGAGGCCTCTTGCTCGGTTAAGAGGGAGAGAGATGTCGCTCCGTCGATTCCAAGTCACGCGGCTCGATCCAAGATGTTCAAACAGTTTCACAAGTCGAACGAAATAGCTTCAGATTTAGCTGCAGCGTGTCACACGTCAGACTCTGTTTTTGTCGACGCGGTCAGGATCGACGACTCCATCATCCAAAATCGTTTCTCCTGATGGGCTCTCTGATATTCGAGGTGAGTTGATAGATTCGGACGAATCGATACAGGCCGAATTCGCAGATGACGCAAGCCATCCTCCGCGGACCGGGCACTTCTCACGCATCCCCCCGCAGGGAATAAGACGAGACGCGGACTTCGAGAGGAGCGGCGGCGGCTGCTTTTTTGTAGTTACTGTAGCTGTTCTGGTCGGGATCGAACGCTTCATTAGACGTGCACGCGTCATTCAGACGGAGCGCGTCAGAGACGAACTCATGAGCGAAGAATGAAAGACCGTCTGGATGACTTGGCAGAGAATCGGCCGCGCTTAAGACGGCATCAGGCAACCTGGTCTGGCAGTCCGGAGCGAAGGTGGCTGCCCTGTGCCTGGACGTGGATCAGGTTACTCGGAGAAGGGATGATCCAAATCACTGTGGCTGCTGCTGCTGCTGCCATCCGTTTCTCGTAGTCAGGCTGTCGAAAGGAAGTAATCGACTCGAGCGTTTTGCTGCTCACGCTTATGACGACGATGATCGGTCGATCCTGTTGCAGCATCCTCGGTGCATCCGTCCCTTTCCTTTATTCCACATTAAGGCGGGGGTCAGATACTTCTCAGTTTCCACGAGCCTCGTCCACAAACAATTACAGAACGAGCGGCGATGCTCTCCTATCCAACATCGTCGACCTGTGCGCTATCCTACGAAGACTCGAGTCTTGAGCGCTGTCTCGAATGTAGGTTCATCGACGGCCCTTGGATTTCATTCGGAAGTTTGACTGACGAACCACTCTGACGGGCAGACGCGGAGTGCGCGCGAGGACATGCCGAGCTTTCTGCTCGTGTTGTGTAATCCAGCTTGATCACTGCATCACTGCTTTCAATGGAAATTTCTGTAAAGGTCACATGACTCAGTGTGTAGAACAGGGTTCGACGTTCTGTGTTGTGATTGTGGATTGTGCGAATTCTTTCCAAGCTCCACGACGCGTGCTCGTTCCGCTCTCTCCTTGCCTCCGTCTTGGAAAAGACGGCTCCGGGCTCCCGATTTGTTGTGAGAGTCGATGCGCGATCCACGCCTGCGCCTTTCGGTTTCGGGAATTGTTGTCGTCGGTCGCACCGGCATCATAGTCTTATGTCCCCCTGCCTTGAAATCGACGACACTTGCCGCTTCGTCGCGACTGCCGGTCTGCGTAGGTACGTTCGTTTAGAAGGTATCGGAAAACCAGAGACTCGAAAGAGAATACCTACAGGCTGACCGACCGACCAACAGACCGAAAGAAATCCGGGACAGCGCGTGCGGCGTGTATGCCACGAAGAAACCCACTTCGATCGATGTGGAGGGCGATAGGGAAGAAGTAAAGGAAGTCGCGCGATAAGTCTCCGCTTGTTCCGATGGCTTTTTTCAGACTAACTCACTCGTTGACTGACTGACTGAGTGCTGTACCGAGTGAGCGAGCGAGTGTTCGCTGCCGAGGGAGCCGCTTTGGCTCTCGAGATCGCTGGTGCCCCTAGTTACCTTCACTCGCCCAGTTGGTCCGCTCAGATTATGGACGTCTGAAAGACGCGACATCCTTTTTCGATAAGTGACGTCGTCGGCGACGATTTCGCAGATCCGGTACTCTGTATCCGAAAGATCAACACACGCTGTACAGCCGATGCCGGCTGTCTCTGTGTGGATACTCTCCGAGAGACTGCTGACAGACGTTCTGACTGACTGACTGACTGACTGACGGACACACGGACAGACAGACTTGGTTACATCGCTCTACTCGCTGGCTCGATGGTCAGGTCGGTGGCTCGCTTTCTCTGGCACTGACTGTGTGTTGACGGTTCCGTCCACTTGTTCGATAGCGTGCCACTATAGGAAGATCCTCCGTATTGTTTCTTACCATCGAATGAGTGAGAGACCGAGTGTGCGTATTTCTTAGAGCGTTCGAGTGTGGATCATTTCGCTGGCTGTCACTGCCACTGTCATTGTGAGCCTGTCAGTTCTGCTGCTAGTGCAGTTGTTGTTGTCCGTGCCGGCCCTTGTGCTTCATTTCGGACACCGTTCGTTCTCCAAACAAAGAGTGCACTCCATGGCTCCGCGTCGACTAATGTTGTCCCACCCATCTTGAATATTTCAGCTCTCCTGATCTCGCTCGACGGCTCTGATGATCCGATTGGCGGGAATCAAATTCGGCAGGACGCTTTGCAGAACACCGTCGACTACAACCATCTCGTCGAAAACGATCTCAGCAACAACGTCAACAACACCGACACCGGCGGTGTCGCTTGCAACCGCGGCGGCCCCTACAGCCACGGCAGTTCCTTTGAGCCGGCGTCGACGTCGCTAATCGATAATGAGTGGAGCTCGACTTTCTGTGGGGATTACTTGCTAGCTCGAGCGCCCGGGGACCAGGTGTTACTTCCACACTCATCGTCGTCGTCGTCGTCGGCGGCCGCGGCAGTCGATAATGAGCCTTTGAGCTGTACACAGTTACAAGATCATCACCTCCAGAACCAAGACTTTTACGTCATGGTTCCAGAGCAGCACGGCAACGGCGGGGTCTTCGGGGGGCACGACGAGCCTCCGCAGGACAGTGGCGCCTCCCTGAACGACCTCGATGCCGATTCGTACCTCGGTTTCATCTTCCCCAATCAGACCATTCAACAGAATGGTCCCCTGCCGGAGTTTCCGACGCTGTTCGTCAAAGCCGAACCTACCGCCGAGACGTTCAGCGACCCGTCGCCCGGATTCTTCAACGAATCGGAGCCGATCGGACACCAGAGTTACTGCTCACCGCTGGATCAGCAACAAGCGAGCACGGACAGCGACGGGTTCGTGGTTCTCGGAGTCGGGCTGGAAACCCTGTCTGGCTTCAGAGGAGAACTGGATGAAAGCCCGTTGCAGGACCTCAAACAGGAACAGGTTGTGCCCAGTGTGATGGATGACCAGACGGCTATCTATATACAACAGACGAAATTCCTCCGAGAAGAACGGGTACCCCCGATCACGCGGGTGCCTCGGAAGTACGTTCGACATCCGAAGCCGAACGATGCGGAAAAGATCTTCTACTGCTCATACGAGGGCTGCATGAAAGGCTATTCGAAGAGCTCTCACCTCAAAGCGCATCTCCGACGACATACGGGTGAGAAACCGTTCGCTTGTCAATGGCCTGGCTGTAGCTGGAAATTCAGCCGCTCCGATGAGTTGGCGCGGCATAGACGCTCTCACTCGGGCATCAAGCCCTATGAATGTTCGATTTGCCAAAAGCGATTCTCACGCTCAGATCACCTGACGAAACACTTGAAGGTTCACAAGAAAAATCAGAACGGCTACATCCCTCGTCGGAGCTATAGCCGCCAGAAGCTTTTGCCCTCGTTGAGTCCCGAAGGCCATGACTTGGCAGAGAACCATATGCTTATTTATCCTCAAGCATAGTGGAGGAGCGTTTTTTTGGAGCGTGCAAACTGCATTTTTACATTCGTCGAGACTCCTTTCTGCCGCGACGGAGCGTCCACTTCGATTCGCGACCTCATCATCGATGCTCTCTCTCATGTTTCTGTGATCGGCTTCATCTTCGCACCTCCTTCATCGCGGTCACAGATCACAACCAGAGCCGATCGACTTCGCTGCAAGGCGAGCACCCACCGAATACTTTGACAATCAATGTGGGATGATAGGGAGAATACTTTGCTAGTTGTATTCAGGAGTTCATTGCTAGACATGATGATTCGTCATGAATAGCACCGAGGCACCTTTCCGGTGTGATCTCATCGTAGAGGCAAGCGGCGACGGATGTCTCTCGATACCAACTTATAGCGCAAGCCACCGATGGAAAATGGCAGTATCGTCATAGTTTCTCTCGAACTCCATGTAGTGCTCCTGGATGTCATGTTTACGAATGGATGCGTGGATAGACTTTTCGTCGGGCCGGCAGAACTAGAGGCTGAAAAACGGAGCTTTCTCTTCAAGCGACGATAGATGTGCTCTGGACGGCTAAGCGATAAGCAGTTTTAGAGCCTCCGAGAAAGAGATACGACAGGAATTCCCATCTCAGTACGCAGGGCCTGCTGTGTAAATATTCTATGCAGAAGAGATTTTTCTCAAAACGGACTCGGACTCTCCTTCCCATATGCCTAATGCCCCGGGGGTCCATGATTCATCGCCGAAGAGTTTGCTGGAGCTTATGCTTGAGATTCGCTCCCGATTTCCGAAACTGACTCTGTTGAGTGACTGACATTATTGGAAATAAAACGTCACATTCCGCGATAGATATCATTCCTGAGTGCTTATTCCAGTTGATGGACAACAATAGACGAACAATGGAGTTAGATCGACACCAAGACACCCAAAGCGTGTAATCCCTAGACGAGCAGTTAGAAGCGCTCTCCTCTTTGGGATCGTCTCCTGCGGCGACCGCCAACATCTCGCCGTAATCGACGCGAAATTTTGCCCCATAACTCCGTTTCACTGGTCTGTGTGACACAATGAATAAAGATCTCAAATGAGTATCCGTGACTTAAGCTGTAGGATCCCAGCAGGATCCCCGCGACATCTCGGGCCACTGCATGACACCACCTCCTATCTAGGCACATTCGGAGCCTGCCAATCAGTGACGGCACCGCGTCGGTGGCACGGTGATCGCCGTTCCTCAACCGGAGGGCAAACAGCCTGGAGTCCAGACACAAACAAGTGACTTAGCTAAAGATGAAAAGGTGAAGCAGACATAAGGATAGACATATCGCTTCGCTTAGCTCGGTATCGAACCGTTCAGGAGAGGCCTGCAATTCGCGCTCCACATCGCGAGCAGAGTCCGCAAGCTCGAGACGACCTTTGCATTGATCCCAAAACCACAGCTCCCGTCCCTGAGAGCGGCGATCGAGCTGTCAAACATGGAGGTAGCCCCAGTGGCCTGTTACGGAACTCGGATGATATGGTAACGTCCTGGACTCGCCGAGATCGTCGCTCTCGACAAACTGAACGCATCGTTGCGCGAGCTGCCGTTGGGTCCACAGCTCTAGCCAACCGCCCCGTATATATCGTGGCGGGCAACCCGCTTCTGACGGAAGACAGACCGACAGAGAAACCTCGGACCAGAAATGGCGATTGAATATGGGAAAAACATCGCTCCTCGGCAGAATGAGACGGTAGACGTAGACGGTAAGCTCATTGCAGTTCCCGCCCCTATTGTCGACCCATGGAAATCGCACCCATGGAATCGCCCTTGTGCAAGATCCGGCTGACCGAGAAGCCATGCATGGCTTCCATGAATGGAAATGCAAGAAGCGGAAAGGATATGAGGCAAAGTAGAGATTTACCCCTGAGGGTGGAAAGAGACCGCCGTGTCATGAAGACGAGCGGAAAAACGTAGGTTTCGGCTGGAGCGTGATTCGAAACATCATACCATGAAGGCGTAATAATCGATTTCCTGGCATAATCTAGTACGGGATAAGTCATCGTAGAAGAGCAACTTTCGGATGTCGCGACCGACGAAAGATTGATTCAGCAAGCGCTTGACGGCTACGCGGAATGTACGGCCAGCTTCGTGAAGCCGGGTGAAACGAAGTTCGTTCCATTCGCCCCCAGTCGATTCGTATCGCGAGTGTGATTCTTCCGAGTTCTGACTTGAGACCATCAGTGGTCGTTTTGTGAGAGTCCGCGAAGACACGCTTTCCCGAGTGTCACGCTCTAGCTCCCGCATCCCTGACCTGATTCTCGTTCTACCGCCGCCAGATCCGAATCAATCGGGAAGGCCACTGAGATAGGCCGCGTCGGCGCCGGCCGTCGAATTAGTGGGCGAATCTTCTTTCGCTAAGTTGTTTTTATTCTTATCCATCCCCACGCTCCTCTAATCATGTCTTAAGTTTCGGACCAAGCCAAACATCACATAGATTCTTGTCAGGGAAATACTTGATGACGAAAGCAGTCGTGTTCCCTCTCAAACAAGACAGAGGAAGAACCTCGCAGATCTCCTCATGGAGCCTCGATATTATTTCCCTACGTATTGTGCGTGATTTGTCCTGTTGAAATGCGCGAACATTTTATTCCTGGATGGGAATTCCGCCCCACACGTGGCGCATCGGTTCCCCACCGGCGTCGGCGTCGTTTCCTCCTGTTTCCGGGCTTTACGCCTCGCTTCTCTCGCCTTGTGACCTTTCAATTTCACCGTTGCCGGCGGTGCAGGGGCAGGGGCTCTGGAAGCAATCATGGAGTAGGATAAGGAAAATTTTCCCCCATTGTTTGCGGAGCCATCACCTTACGGACTCCCTCACAGCGCTTTCCTTGTGGATTACTAACCTAGTCTCTTCTCCTTCAGGCTTAACAGCTTCTGCAGGAGCCACTTTCTCCTTCGCTGCTTCCTCCGGTTGAGTTTCTTTTATTCTCGCCGAGTTTTTCTGCCTTCTGCGATCCTTTGTGCTGGAGTTCTTGCTGAAGTCGACATCGTCGCTGCTGTCCGCTCCAGGTTTGGAGACACCGGTTGCTGCCGAACACAAGGGAGATGACAAGTCCTGAATTTCACCACAACCTCCTCGAAACGCAGAATCGATGAGGATGAGAATTCGCAAAATAAGAGCTACCCACCTTCAGTCTCACTGTCAGTCAATCGAGCGACAAGGATCTGCTTCTTCTTGTTCTTCCGCTTCGACTTTGGTTTTTTCCTCTCTTCATCGGAATCTCGATCTGACGTACACTGGAAGGGGTTCTGCGATGATATAACCGTGATTTGAACACCTATATCATGCTATTCGTCCAGTCTGTTCCATGTGCGGAGCAGGAACACCGGAATTCGAACACTGGAATTCACCTTTCCCGGGTCCGGTTCCTTAGTGACATGCGCGGTGTCCTCTCCTGCAGCCGTCATCTTTTCCGCTCGATTATCATCGATTTCATTCTCGGACTCGCCGTCGTTCTCGTTCAGATCTTCATCTCGGTAGTTTTCTTCGTCTTCCTGCATCTGCTGCTTGACCAATTCCTCATTCTGCTTGTGTTTCTTGGAGCGAACATGATTCTCGAAGCTGGCAACGCCGGAAGAACATTCGATTATATCCACCTGATAGTCTGGAAATTTCGGCGAACTCCATCGGGTGCTGGAAACTTACGATTTGATTGACATGAACAACTTGTCGCAGACGACACAGAAGAGAGAGTCCTCCTCGTCGCCTTCAAGCTGAATCTTATCGTGTTCCGCCTCCAGGGCTTCCAGCTGTCTCTCCAGTTCATCGAGGGGCATCCATTCGGCTTCCTGGCATGGTGGGGCATTTAATTCGCAAGGTGACCATTGCTCGAGAGCGTTAGCCGCTTAGAAGCTACAGAACTATATTCGACTGATTATTTATGAATAAGCAATAGCTCAAAGCAAACTCAGCCGGAGTCTGCTCGCGTGAGATGGCTCAGAATTCAAGTTCTGATAGGTCAACCAACCTGGAAATCTTCGATTTTTTTCAGCTTCTCGAGCCTTTGTTGCTGGCGCTGTTCATCCAGATACTTTTTGTGAGCCTCTTGTTTTTCTTGTAAACCTGATAAGTAGGCTTTGACTCGCGGATCTCGCTTCTTCACAAACTGAGCCAAACTCTGCGGGGGAAAGCTGCTTGTCTCGCTTCTCATGACAACCGTGGAAGCATGCCGAAACCAACGACGAGTACTTTCTCATATCCGAGCATGAATTCTCGAATATACTCACTCGGACATTGATGTTGCGTTCTTTACGTGCTGCGTCCCGCGCCTTTTGATTTTCTTTATTACAGGCACGCGTATACCACCTTTCCCTGCACAATGTCGGATCTTCCTTCACGATCCACTCGTACTCCAAGGATGTGCAAAAAGATTCCCAAGCTCGGTAGAACGGGCCGACAGAGTCTGCGTATCCTGAGCGGCTGTCCCCGAAACCAGGGAGGTCTTGTTCTTCCTCAGCGGCTATGTCCGCGAAAACTTTCCGATATACAGCGAAAAAACCCTAGAATTCGGAGATGAGCCCCAGTCAGCGAGCGATCTCTGGGGGTGGGCACAGCGAGACATGAGGAGGACGTATGCGGGACATGAGGAGAATCTGGAGCGTCAAGTCATTCCGGGGCTGCTCCAACTCACCGACTCGCTGTCTGTATAGCCTTTGAAGCAGCTCGTTGTGAAAAATTCGAAAACATTCACTAGATTCAGCTCCTCAGGTGGCCTTCCATCCCGCAATAGATGCTCACGATTCTTATCATAATAGGCGCGCTCAACGGGATCGGATAGGATCTCATAAGCTAATTGGATCGACTTGAAAATCTCGGTAGCTTCTTCTTGATTCTGGATATTTTTATCTGGAGTTAAAAAACACGATATCGACGGTCCCGCCTTTATTCATGTTCCAGCTCTAGCCCCCCTCGTGTTAGAGCCCCGGTCAATCACCGGATGGGAACTTCTATGGGAGGAGCATGTCAAGGCAGACCGCGCGGTCTACCATCGGAGAAATTCGGCTGGGCATTATTCATAGCATTCCTCCCATAGCAGAATCTTCCTCCCACGCTCACGGGTTCACATTAGCAAAGGAGCGCTCTTAAGAAATCGAGGAGTTCTTGCGGCGCTTAAGCATAAGCTTTTTCATTCACCTGGATGCCACTTCAAGGCGAGTTGCCGGTACGCCAACTTGAGTTCTTGGTCGTTCACGTTCTGAGCTACGCCGAGCACTTCGTAGTGACATTTCATTCTGGTAACAATATAAGGATATCACAGACGAAATCACAAATCGCCACTGATGAGGTCGAGATTTCAGAGATCGTTCCCGACCACGGTTCAACGTTCGAAAACAGCGGACTTGATCGCGTGGAGTGGAGGCCACATGTTAGGAAAGAAAATGGCGCTCCACGTCTTTTCCCTCCTCCGCTCTCTCGCGAATATTTTGAGAGGAAAGACGTAAGTTGAAGGCCCCGTCCAGAAGGAGTCTATTCCGAGTCTACCCGGGACTCCCTTTGGGGGAAAAATTGGTATGGGCCTCAAGAATGAAAAACGACTTAATTGTCGGAGAATGATGATGTTGATCCGTCGAGATCATTCCGAACTAGCCGAGCGGTCCTTCCCGCCGTCGCTCAGAAACTCGTGGTTTCTGGCGCCGACGGTATCCCGGGCTCGTGCATGGAATCGAGGGATCATATCTGGTATATTCTCGGGTGTTGAATTCCCTGATGCTACAGTTCCCGACGGGATGCTCGGGAGCGGTGGAATCATGGAGCCGAGAGATCGTACATGATGCTGAAGTCGTGGACTCATGGGATTGCAGAATTGTTCTATAAATTACTCCATCCGAGCGGAATACTCCGTTGTTTGAATCCGCAGCTAGAGGAGCAGGCACTGGGGGAACTGTTGAGTCGCTCGGGTGGGAGGGGTCGCTGACCCTCGAGATTGGAGAATCGCAGGACCCGATTTCTGCATCAGATATCGTGAATTTCCCCTCCGCTCCACGGGAGACGATCAGCAAAGAGACAGCGAGATTCAGGCAGTCATGATCTCCGCCCACAATCGCTCTCCGGTAGCGTTCCGACATCGCTTCAGTCAAAGGGTACCGATTCGTCGGGAAACCGAGATCGTTCACCTTCTACCTCGATCGAGTTACGCCTAGCGGGAACAAGGAGCTTTTCTCGGGCATTCGGAGAATGTTTGCGGCGAATGTCAAGGATACAGGCATCATTCGGGTAGATGCTTCGATTGCGAACCGGAATCACTGACTTTTCCAGGCTCGCTTGCGCTGGAGTCATGTGCAGCGATCAGGTCGCCTCCCCCCTCGGAGACAGACGCAGGCACCTAGCTGCGAGTGATATGACCCAATCAGACGTACACTCCGAATGGGCCTGGAAGGGACGGAAGCCCCACGGAGTCACAGCATTCTGAGCCGTAGCAACGAGAGTCGAATTTCGTCGGCATCTCCCCGACTTCTGTTCGGTCTCATGGGATTCGATGAGCTCATTGGTGCTTCCAACGGAGTCGACTTCGGAACATGGGCAGATACCCTCCAGATGAAGAATGCGAAGTGGAGTTTTCCCGAGAAAGCGTTCTTTCGAAGTCTCCGGGTCCATTGATCTGATTCATATTCTTGGGGAATCACCCTTCAGGCCTCTGCTTGCGATTGAAGAGAGAACCTCGGCCACCCAGGAAGTTTCTATGTAAGGCTTATGAAAACAAGAGCTCGGAGATCGCTACTACTTTACTATCAACTTTCAACCTTCATCGTGAGTCGTGAAGTGCCGTAGTTGCGAGATGTATGTCTTGCGAGAAGACAAGAGGGGAACAAGGGGATAGTTGCATTGAAAGGAACTCAAGAGATCAATGCTCGGCAAATTTTGTCTTCGTATGATTCGCGCAAATGTCCTGATGTTGGTCATTTGTGACGTATCCATGCAGATGATTCATAATGGTAAGCAAGTTGCAATCTTCCCGGTATCTTCGCCTTGTGAACGGGGATATCAGTGACGTGAACGTAGTTACATAAATCACAGTAAAGGAAACTTCTCTCCCATCCATTCTCCTAGTAGGATGCGGCCAGCTGAAAGAATCAAGGGTGTCAGAGAGGACCGGGACCGATCATCCGAAACAGAATGGCTCGTCTCTGTATCTGTCTCGGAATGCTGATCCTTCCAGCAGAAGGATGACTTACTTCTGTATGTTCTTCGAGCCCCGCCTGTTCATTTTGTTGGGAGCCTGCGGAGAGCGGACGGAGGAGAAATTGATTAAACTTTGAATAGAAAAGAAGGGTGGTGCAGCTTTTCGTTCCAGAAAAACCGATTATTCAATGTTCTTCCCCTACCTTGCCCACTGGATCCTCCCGTGGGATTGAAAGTGTCAATGTACATGTTGTCTTTTTTGTGCATGCGGCGGACATGAGACCTGAGGTTGTCTCTTCGCGCTGATCTGTAGCTGCAGTGGGGACACAAATGTGGTTTCTCTCCCGTATGCATTCGGCTGAAAGCGGCAAATCGCTTTAGAATCTATCGGTGGGAGAGCGCTGCCTGTTAGAACGGATGTGAA
Source organism: Galendromus occidentalis (assembly GCF_000255335.2). Classification (NCBI taxonomy): domain Eukaryota; kingdom Metazoa; phylum Arthropoda; class Arachnida; order Mesostigmata; family Phytoseiidae; genus Galendromus; species Galendromus occidentalis. The sequence goes on along the minus strand of NW_003805109.1, from coordinate 210,650 downwards.
TCTCTCGCTGGAAAGCTTACCGATGTTGAATGACTTTCTTCAACTGGATCGATGTAAAGTCGCAAATGTCGCAGCCGAAATTTTCACCTTGTCGATGCTTCCTCATGTGTTTGTTCATATCATCTTCGGACGAGCGATCCTTTCCGCACACTTTACACGAAATCTTTAATGGCGTTTCTTTGCCCTGGGATGAACGGATCATTAGTTTCAGGAAGCGCCAGTCGACGGAAATCCCCTCTGACTCAACCAATCAACTCAGCGTCGTCGATTGAGACTCGAAAAAAAATTCCAGCGGTGCTATCTCCGCATGTTCCTCGTATATCCATCCCCGCGGGGTTTACCTGGAGGTGCATTTTCTCATGCTTTATCAAAGCTTTATATACAGTGCAGCCATATGGACAATAGGGGCAGTGGTATTCTTCGGCATTGTGGCGGTGTCGCTGCGGCGGAGCCTCCGGTCGGTGACGTTTCTTCCCGCACGGATGAAAACCATCCTGGAACGAGATCTCGGATTATTCCGCGCACCCCTAGGGAAGGCATCTTTCGACATAAGTCACTTGTGACTCACATGTGGACTGTCCTGATTAAACGCTTACCTGAAGAACGTGTTTCATCGCATGTTTGTCGAGTTTATCACGCCGATGCGTCGAGTAACTACACGAGGGGCATCGGTATGTCTGGACACCATTGGCGTCGGTGGAGTTCAGCGTCAACGCATCTGAAGATCAGACACAACCCGTCGGATCGTCAATAGCTGTCGAGCATGTCACACATATGTACATAGAGCTGCTGATACGACTTCATTGACTCCACCTCCACAGACCTTGAGCGAGCACCGAAGTAGAGGAGACCGAGCCGTGACGATGGTGTCGCGATTTCTTTTTCGACTTGCATTGATAGTTGTGTACTGTTGTCAGGTGCTCCTTCGCAATAGCCCTTGACCTTAGCACTGCCCCGCATTCCAAGCACGAGTATCCTGGAATCGTACACGATTTATATGCACTGACTGACATGGCATGGTGTAAGACCAGCTGCATAAGGCCTCATGGCCTTACTGCATGGAGCCCGAAACTCACCTGAAGTTATCTGGCCCTCTTCCTGCTGGAATGTCAAAAAAAAAGTGTTACGGCGAATCCACAATCTGGGAAAAGAGCTCTCCGAGGGGGTCTCATTGCGAAAGACTTACTGGTTCCGATTTGGAGGGAAGCTGTATCAGATCCGAAGTTATTTCCTCGACGTTGTCCACCGGTACTTCCGAACTTTCGTCGAGGAAGAATTGCGTCGAGTTCTCGACTATCTCTTCGTGATCTTCGTCGGATAAGCCAGCCACTGGAAATATATCGGACCCTTCATTCATATCCTCTTCTCCAGGTCGCTGATTCCATTCTCTACGGAGCGAAACGCTACGAAATCAACTCACACTCCTGCTTGATGTCTGGAACCTCGAGTACGATGCCATCCTTCAAGCTGTCCCGAGAAGGCGATCGGTCGCGCATGTCTTTCCCGTTGATTATGATCTCGTCTCTCGCGAGGTCCATGTGTATCACCTGGGGGTCGAGAACCGGGTCTCACTCTGCGGAACTCGGCACGCCGAACCACCGAAGACAAGGATCTGCACCTCGTAGATGCACAAGAAGCTCGCGACTTACCTCTTGGTGTTGAGCAACGGTTTCCGGAACCGGCATGATCTCCCCAACGATTTCCGTGGCCAGTTCGTCGCTACCCATGATGAGTCCATCGGACTCCTACAACCAAAAAGGGGCGTTCGAGATTCGTGTCTGAGGATACTTTCCTCGATCGAAGGAATCTCCGGCATAAGAGAACCGAAAAAGCCAAACCACCCCAGACAGCCTCACCTGAGAATATATTAGAGTGTTCACAAAGCTATTGTGGTGACCATCCCCGATCCCGATGCCTCCGATTCCAAGGTGTTGCATGTCTTCGGGAACTTCGAATTGCGATGGGTTTGTCGAAGCTCCCACATGGCACACAGGGTCCATCATTTCTTCGACTTTCTGAAACAAGAGGAATTTGGTGTCAGATTTCGTAGCGGTCCCATGAAAGCCGCGAAAAGCCTACCGAGCCCGAAGAACGGGTCCGATTCCACCGAGTTTCCTATAAGTGTGTCAGGATTCGGCTCCAAAGTTCTGCTTGAAGGCGTAGAACCTCCGCCCGTGCATGGGTATATCGCCTCGCATAGTCTGCCTGGCCCGAGAAGGAACGCTGTTGATCGCGTAGCTGCTGATTCCCCTAATAGGTACTAGGAGTCAGTACTGAGGAGTACGCCTCCAGCCGTACTGTCTGTAGTTGGAGGAATCGCGCATTCGGATCTCTTCTCGCGAGCGCTGTTCCTTGATGGCTGAGAGAATACAATATCGGATCCGAAGCGTTTCGGGATCTTCCCCGACTCGCTAGATCAGATTGCGCCGCAGCTATTCAGGACTCTTCTTCCTTCGACTTCATATCAGGAGGCCGATTCGGCTTGCCGTGTATTTCGATCAATCGCGAGCATCATCTTGATCTCGGGATGACGAGCGTGAACTATCTGCTGACCGCGAGCCCCGTATTTGAACAAAAGTGTAATGGTAAATGTGAATGTAATGGTCTCCGAGGGCTCATGTATCCACGGAATATTCCTCGTCGAGTCAAGGAGGTTAGTCTTTGTGTTTCGTCCGGGTAATTGCAAGAAAAATCGAAATGTGTGATCGTGTTTTCTCAATACGAGGTTCGCTCTGGCATCGTTGGGTCGGCTTCGCCGTTGGGCGAGGCCATCGCACGGTTTTCGTTCTCCTCAGCCGCGGTCTCGTCCTGGCGACGAGAGCGTGGCCGTATGAATTGAGTGACCGTCCGCGGTGCCCTGAAAACAAGATGGCTGCCCATCGAGGCCTTTCTCGTACGAGTGGCCATGATCACTCATTAGGGTATTCATCAGGGACGCTTTAAGCGAGCGAGAGCCGGAGCCTCGCTGACCCAGAGCTGCTCGATCGGACTCGAACAATCGTGGCATGTGATGACTCTCGCCAAACGTTACGCGGCTTCCTTCATATTTGTAATTAAGACGTATCAACCAGTAAGCTTCGTTGTGGCCGGAGCCAAGATGGCGAATCATGCAGCTTAGCCTAAATAGGCCTATGCGTGGCCCTTTTTCCAACTAGTTCGCTCACTTTGTCGTTCATTCGGTCTCACTACCGCGCTACCATGTTTCACGACTCACATCAACTTGACTGAGGGCTAATTTCCCCATGAAAATGCCTCACCTTCGTCGAACGGCCGTTGCAACGGCGACTAAGCCTCTTGAATAGGGCTAGCACAACATGGAGGCGGCGTCTTCGAAGAGCGAGGCGCGCTGATTCGAAAAACGGCATCTTCATCAACAGCGGCGTCGAGTCCTCTCAACACACGGAGTGGAGCAGCCTGCGCCAATCATCAAGTCTAATCATCGAATTCATAAGACTCGATCAATGGATTTCCATTATTCTGAAACGTCCATGATTTCTCGGGAGAGGACCCGGCCCATGGAGCTCAAAAAACTCCCGTTCTCTCGTAAAGAAATATAAGGAACAGCCGGGGCGCCGCCGGGGACCGTGGGGATCTTGGGCCTTCAAGGAGAAACTCAAAGCTCGAACGGATCGGAAATCTGTGAATTCCTGAAGTCGACCCTGTCTGATTTCCAGGCCTTTCGCATCCTGCACGGATCCATGGGACACTGAAGGTCGAACGATGAAATCATCAGCTCCCACGAGCGATCATCCTCATCGAATCAGAAAGAGAAGTCGATAAGGTTCAATTCCGAGGGAGTATAGTATGAGGATATCAGAAAGAACCGACGATGAATGACTTACAATTTATTGCACGGTATTTTTCCCATGCGCGAAGATGATGCCGCTCGCACACCGCTTGTTTGCCGCTCGCTTATCGTCGCTTCTTTCTCATTGCATCAAAACCAATCAAGCGAATCAGAGCGAGTCACGCAATGCCCGTATCGGTAAGAGAATTTGTCGGAGATTCGAACTTGCCGTGAAGGAGAACCCCTCCGTAGTCCGAATAATTGAGATGTCGTTCCTATCTCCCGAAATTGCCGTCTGTCCCGGGTATTTTCATGTATCACCGGAGCTCCCGGCGCTGGAAAGTGTCGCTCCATGGAGGCGCGTAGCGACAGCAGCCATATTCACCGGGATACCGAAAACAGTTGATCTCATGCATTCATTCAGTTTACGTCCATCTCCGAAGACCTTCGGAGACGATTCTCTGGCGAGCGTCAAGAAGAGTGTCTCGGTTCCCAACATCGACCCCTCGAGCAGTCGGACGGAAGGGTCCTTCCCCATTCATGAGTCAAGAGACGCGGATGTTCCATCTATCAACATCCGAAATGGCCTGCGATAAGAAGACTCTGGGCCAGAATCTGATCTATCCATTCCCGTGTCGGAGTCCTGAGCTGCTGGGACGCCTTGGAATCTGCGTTCTCACCGAATTTTCGCGCCTCGCATTCCAGAAATCCTGCGGCTTGTATTCGACCCTCTCCTGCTGCTGGTCGATTGGTAGGAGTTCGCAAAACAATTCCAGACTCCACAGGATTGCTCCGAGCGGCTAAATTAGTTGACTCCAGCGGTCTATCGTAACTCCTGCATCATGGTCGAAGGGCACAACCAGGATCTTCGCCCCAGCGAAAACTTCACGACAGTGGGAACGGCCGGTAACGGACAGCCGGAGTTCGAATTACTGGAAGTGGACTCTCCTCATAATGGACTCGAAGGGACTGGCCGTAACGAGGTTTTACTGTACGTGCGAGTGCTTGGTACTTCTCATACCTTCGGGTAGGCGAAGTATTCGATTCTTTACGGTCCCTATCTCCTAGAAGCTCGCCCCATAGGATCAGAATACATGTCTGCGAGTGCATTCATCCGACCGAAGACAGAAGCTTGGCGTCCTCGGTTTCGTCTCGGAATTCATCGAATATACCATTTAGATTGAAATTCGAAGCAAGCGCTCTATAGGCTGAAGGCCTCAGCCACTCAAGGTGATCATGACCTCAGCAGAAGGAAGAATCGGGATCGAGAGGCTATGGGGGACGAAAGAGGAGCTCCCGGACGCAATCGGAACTAAATATCTGATCGACCGCCGCGCTCTACAGAGGGTTGCCAATATGTGGACCTAAATCCGACCAGTCCGAGTGAGATTCGGTACGGCGACCGAGATAAGACACCTCCGAATTATAGTGATTTCCCTCCAGTGCAGCAAGGTTTTCTCGCGAAAGCGGAGCTGACGTGATAAGGAAGAACAAGTTTCCAAAGAGGAGGCAACGCCCGAAGCAGTCGCTTGGCCATGGATGCGTTCCGCGATTTTCAGGTTTCTGTCACCAAGGCGCAAGATTGGATGGGAAACTCTCCTCGGGACGCACCAGGAATTCGTCGACACGCGAGGTGTGGAACGCGTGGACCTTATTCCTCCATATGGACATCGCAAGGAGCCGAGATCCGCTCAGACATCCGAAGCCCTGTCCCGATGATCCCAATCAACGTCTTCCTGTGAATTGTATGAGAATCGATAGGGACGTCGTTGTGGGGACCGAGGGCTCTTCCATGGGAGGAAATCTATGATTCGAAAATCTGTGAGAAATCGTGATTGTTTTGAAGACTTTCACGGCTTCGATGAGTCGGGATATCTAACTGCCTTCTCCCGGGCAGATTCCGATCCATCCAGCCACTCGTCCGTTGCCGGTCGCCCGAGAGATGAGGAAGAGGGATAACTCTCTCGGGCCACCCGGGCAGGTCCCGGATCCGCGACCACTAACCCGTCGTCGGCTGATGAGATACTTGTTTCGTCGCAGTCTCGCTTTAAACTTTATTCTACATGCTCGGAGCGAACAGGCATCGGATTATATCCACAAGATGATCGGTGTCGCGAAGTTATTGTCGAAGAATCGAGATGGGTCCTCAACTTCAGGATTGAGAGATGCTTCAGAAATACCACAATGAAATGAATTATCGCCGTCTTTGTCTACAAGGCGGACGCATCTGGAGATGGAATCATTGACTCCCGGGGGTAATACAGCGATCCCGGGTGAGTTGAGCGAAAAGCGAAGTCGGAGACAGCGTTGAGCTGGGCCAGGGGCTGATCCGGTGATCATCGGCTCACCGTCCTCCGCGGGATTCTCGATCCTTCCCTCGAATCCACTTTAGTCAGTTCGCGATGAGTTTATTGATCCACTCGGCGAATGCGGAAATCCTGGCGTGCTTTTTCGGCCCAGCCGAAAGGTAATGCTCTCCGCCCAGCACCACTCCTATCAGGCTCCACTGACCGCTAGTTTCATCCTTCATCATCAACGGACCTCCAGAGCCACCGAAACAGGCTCTCTCGCCGTCCACGAGTTTATTGGTACAGATGAAAGCCTCGGGTACTCTTGACGACCTTCCGACGACCTTTTCTAGTTTTTCGCAATCCTCATTGGAAATGAACGAAAGACGTACTTCGCAGAAGATCAACGGCAACGACTCGTCCTCATCCGAAAGCCTCCAACCGGTGTAAAAAGCGGTACCTCTTACGTAATCGTGGTCGCCGTCGGCTACGCATATCGGTGACGTGTTGTCCGTGAATTCGACAGGCTCGTCGAACCTGATGAGCGCTATATCGTCCCCCCGATGGAATGGTCTCCGGCTCGACAGACGAACCGTTTTCTGAATTCGTCTTTCAATTCGATCCGGGTCCTCCTCTAGGAGCTCATCGAGATCATGCGCACCGAACACGAGCACAATCTCCTCACGTCGAAAGATGTTGTCACAATGAGCTGCAGTTATGGCCCAGTTTTCACTCAGGAGAGTGGCTCCACAGAAAAACTCAGAAGTGTTGTCGTCCAGACGGTGGTGCATCGAGATCGTCCATGGCCATCGTTCTGACTTAGGGATATCCGTGAGATTCCTGCCGTCAAGAAGATCGTTCCCGGACGCAGCAGTTGTACCGCAAATGTTTCCGAGACGATCCTGCTTGGTTTGACCTTCGGCTACGTTTGGGAATCGGCAGCACATTCCGCGGTTGCCCCGATTGCGACAGCTTGTCGTAGGAGTTCCGCTCCATATGAAGCAGTCCCAAGGAAACATGCAAAGACCTCTTTCTTCTGTGTTCGGATCGGTACAAGGACTCTTGTAAGTCAATCTACGAACTCTGTATCCCGCTATGTGAGACAGACTTACGAGGAGGAAGAGGATGTACGCTCGCATTTTGTGCATCTGAGCCGCCGTTATTCTCCTGTGAGCTGGGAATACCTTCGGAAAAGAGAAGAAACTCAGTGTTAAGAAGTCTCAGATCGGAGTAGTGGCAATGCGGGATACAGCTGTTTAAACGGAAACATTTCCACCTTTGGTCTCAGCCCAGGTGAAAAAAAGGCCGCATGGGCCTGTCGGTGAGAGGTCGCTTATCACTACACAGGCGATCTGTTGGCCGCAAGCAGAAAGGACTCGGTCACCGGTCGGATACGACTTGACTTCGGGAGGTTTCTAAACCTCCGGTCGAGTACTTTCGTTGATCGCTCCTCATAGAACGAGTCAGCTGCCAGAATACCGCTCTCCAAGAGCAACCTATGTGTGCGTCGGGCGCATGGACGTCGAAACGAGTTCGACTGACTGAGAGGTGCTGATCGACAATCAATACCCTCGGGTTATACAGTCCGGACTGGTGTTAAAAAGGGACGTACTAGATTCACAAGGCCTATCGAGTGCACCGTTCGGGATGCGAAGAAACCATGCGAGTGATAATTTATGACGATAACGATACACCGAAGACAACCAAGCTGTTTTCCTTGCAGCAAGGTCCCCGTCGAGTGTTGGAGCGCCCTGGTGTGGTCCGGCTGAGATTCGATCGAGATGAGAAGACCTCGAAGGAACCTCGGTCGGGCCCGCGCGCCGTGTCTTCACCGAAGCTTCAGCGGAAGCTCATCGGGACTACGTACACCGTACTCCCATCGGGCCTTCCCGCAACCTCCGGAGAACCTTCACTGCGAATTCCATGAGGAGTAGCAGGCTGCCGGAGACGGTAAGTCGTGAGAACCTCCGCCATGCACAACGGATAGAATTATGGTCAGTGATCATCAAGCACAAACAGATTGGCGAGCCGTCATGGCGCTCCCTCACCTCACGACACGAATGAGAAAAACGAGCCAGGGTCGCTTCAGCCGGACGATCCTCGAGAGGACTGGAAAGCGGAATGAAGCAAGATAACGTCCAGAGTGCAGGAGATCTCGCGGATTAGATGGGCGCCTTCGGTGCTTGAGCGATGATCTCAAGGACTCCGAAGTTGAGACTTCCAATTTCCACAGAATGAATGATTCTGCTCCGTCGATTGACAAATATGAGGACGACGAGATACCTGAAATACTTTCTCCGTGGGACTCCAACCGAGTTCCAGCTGCAGACTGCGAGTTTCCCTAGGAGTTCTGACAATTATCATTCGGTCGCGAAATGGTCATGAGAAATGATCGGAAGGATTTGTTCCTGTTTTTGTCTTTTGACGCATCTGAGGCTCTCAGGGAAAGACCATCCGTCTATCTGATCATTGATGGCTCCCGACAGCAATTGCCCAATCGTGGCAACGCGTGGCCCCCCTGCCAACTGCAGACAACTCATTCAGGAGCACGAGTACTCCTGAGTTCATAATGTCGCGGCGGGGTTCGTTGTATCTCCCTTCCTCCTGATGCTTTCTCGAGGAATGATTAGCTTTGGAGCCGGTAAAGAATTAAATTGAAAGCGCTCGCGCGGATGAATGTTGTTCTAAGCTGAAACTGGGCGGATCCGCCTCGAAGTACGCGCATTCGGCGTGAGGGATTCTGGATTCAGATTCTGGGACTCACGGAGTTCCTCGTGCGGCAGGCGCAGTTTTCAACCCTGGCTGCAAGCGATTCTTCGCAACGAAGCTCGAACCCGTTGGAGAGCCTTGGTTCCCGAGAAGGAACGCGATCTACGAGGAACTAGCTTGAACATGGAGATGGCCGTTAAGAGCTTGATCAGAAGCGCGGCGCTCTTGGGTCGTATGTTGTAGAAATAAGAGCCTTCTGTGGAATCTACCGCTCGGAAGCGGTACGGTGCACCGAGAGCTGTTTCAAATTGCCGCCTGCAGAAAAATGACGTCAGGCGCGCCCGAGCAAAGATGGCGGCGCCCATAGGCGCCGATGATCACCACTCCATCCATCTGCACACACAGCTAGAGACTCCAGAGACAGGTCATTGCAGATCTTCTCACTCTCGAGGCGGGTCGCGGGCGGACCCCTGTGAGAGCTTGGAGGGTGTGCGCCGAAAGAGATCGCGTGGTGGAAGAAACCCTTAGCGAAATTCCTGAACAGAGCCGGTGAGTACTTTTGTGGTGAGATGTCCTCCGAGTAGACTCGTCTCTCCGTGATCGACTGATTGCCTGGTCCACGAGCGATCAGCCTACGGAGCGAGCCTTCGAAATCGGGCCGGGGGAAGTATTTCGGAACCAGTCAAGTCGAGCGGGAGACCATGTTATGTGGATGATGGATTGAGCATCGGTTGGTTCCCCCTGGAGGAGGGATCTGTTCGGATTGAGTCAAACGAAAAGTCGAGTGCAACTCGCTATTCTCCTCCGAGCAGAGTCCTCTTCCACTGGTCCTCGACGGCCGCAGGGCCGTCCAGCCAATCCTGAAAGGGTGCCGTTACAGCTTACGTCCGGCATACTAGATGGCGTTCAGTGTATGACGAGCCCAACCGGCTAAATTCTCTCCCATCCGACCCGGATTTATAAATAAATCCGAAAAAAACTTCCGACGTCGATCAGACACCGACGACCGGCCCTTGTGCAATCGGTCGGCTTTATTTTCGGGAGATCAGGTCCTGCTGAAAATCCAACGCACACGTAAGTGGGCAAACCAGTCGGCAGCCGATCGGCCCGGCCGCGCCAGTGAGTTCGCTCAGTCGCTACGCCGCTGTCCAAACCGCTCGGTGCGGACTGTCTGGATTCAAGTATTTTACATCCGCCCGTCATCCCGTCCCTAGGTCTGCGGACATCTGTTGTTGCCTTGCAGACGCGTGTAGGCTCAGATCTGATTGTGATGACTCGTGTCTATGAGAGTCGTGCGAATGAGAACTCCTCACGGTGATAGGTATGCACTCCGCACTCTGAGACGGTCGGCAACGAAAGTTTCACTCGTCTCTTGGATTTCCAGCAATGCGTGCCATCAGCCGACTCGCCAACAATATCCGGCGACAGCTAGATCCGCGGAAAGAATCGGAAGCTCAGCGAGCCATGTCGGGGTATAAAGCGTAAGCTCCGAAGCCGCCGCTCTGTCATATCATATTTTTTAGGGATTCTTGCAGTCGTAAAGCGTTGACGCACTCATGCACGATCGTCTTGCGGTCTGTGCTACGGATCTTGCTGCGGTCGAGACAGACGCCGATGAACAGCATCTCATCGAGCCTCTCTGCTTTACTCATCAGGAACACCATGTTCTCCTCCCCGGCAAAGACCACCTCTGCTTCGATTCACACCGCCATGAAGGGTCCTCTACACTCCGCACGGGTCGAACCCAAACCTTCACCGCCGTCGACCATGCTCGATGCTCTCGATCCCGTCCAGGTCAAACTCTTGAAGGAAGAGTGCATTCTTGTCGATGAGGCCGACAAAGTGGTCGGCACGGGCAGTAAGGAGGACTGCCACCTGATGTCCAACATCAATAAAGGTGGGTGTGATTCGCTCGCTTTATTCCCGAATGTCGATTGAGAATCTTCCGACTTTTTGCGATCGAAACCTGAAAAAAATTCATAGCCACCGGCACGGCGAATTCATTTCGCTGGAGCCCGGGGCGACAATTATTCTAATGTTGCGGAAGAAATCGATATCAGGCCGTGCGAACGGAGTCTGACTCGAAGAAATTCGGATAATAATCCATAATAATCATTCATTATTTTTGTAGGGCTCTTGCACCGGGCGTTCTCCGTGTTCCTGTTCAACTCGAAGGGAGAGCTGCTCATACAACAAAGGTACGGTTCTGATATCCCGAACATCATGGAGTTCTTCTGATTTTCCTCTCCACATTCTACGCCAAGTCTGTCACTTCCGATGACTCGACGGCGGTGCCCGACAATTGAGGAGCTTCCTCTCGGGATTTCTCTGGGAAAAAAACTCTCTCGGGGTTCTCTCATCGGCGCTTCCTACTTCGTACGTAAATGACATCACTCCTTGGAATCCGCAGGTCCGACGCCAAAATCACGTTCCCCGGGTCGTACACCAACTCGTGCTGTTCACATCCTCTGGCAGTGCCCACGGAGCAGACAGAGGACCCCGTACAAGGGGTCAAAGTGGCTGCGCAGCGACGGATCTTCGCAGAACTCGGTATCCCGACCGAGGAGGTGAGCAATGGATGTTTACCGGAGCCCGTAGATAGGCGAACATGGACCGATGGGGAAAGATACGTAACCATACCGAGCAAGATGGCTCATCGATATTCATTCGTTCCGCCCCCTGTTGCAGCTGCCACTTGAATGTTTCCATTACATCACACGTATAAAATACATGGCCGCATCGGACGGGATGTGGGGCGAGCACGAAGTGGACTACATTCTATTTGTGAAAAAAGATATCAAGATTATGAAGCCGGATCCCAATGAGATCAAGACGATCCGCTATTTGAAGAGGAACGACATCAAAGAATTCGTCAGTAAGTCACCCTGACTCCTAAGGCCAGAGTTCGATCCGTGAACGCCATTGGTGAATCGACGAGAGCTTTTTCGAAGACTTCCCGCTCCACTCTGCAGGGCCAGTGACGAGAAGATTTTTTTCAGGTGAAATCGAGGATCGCGGCGAGAAGCTGACACCTTGGTTCCAACTGATCCTGAACACTTTCCTAGAAGAATGGTGGAGCAATTTAGATAACCTGAAAAAATTTGAATCCCATGATCAAATCCATAAGCTGAACTAGGAGGCCCGCGGAAATGCGCAAAGTTCTAGGGGGATCTCGGGTTGGACGCGATTGCCTGGCGTGTCATCTGTCGCTGTCGGATCGAGCCTCGAGAGATTCAGCCTCTTCCCCCCGATGGACGTTTGTGCCGACAGCACCCGATAGCACCGGCGGAACTAAGACTGACTCACTTGATTCCGGGAAATCTGAAACCGTCGATTTCCATTCCACTCGGGGACAAAATGGAACTATCGAAGACTCAAGGTTCCTATTTTAGAAAGTACTCACTACTCACCCCTTAGACATGACAACCGTTCAGGAACTTCCGATTGCTCTCGGGAATCAGAACACCATAGGAGCTCTCGATGTTTCTCTCGAATGAGCATAAGTTGGGCTTGAGCTGACATTCCACTCAGCAGCGTGATGGCCTCTAGACTTGAGATTCCGCGGTGGATTCGAAGCTGGACGAGCTCGAGTCTACATGGTCGCTAACTATGATGAATTTGATAAAGGAAAGATTCGACTGTAAACTAGGAACAAATGGACCAGATCTGTGGGGTTCAAGTTTCGAGCGTATGCATTCCAATTCGTTGGGTTCATACTTGGGATGGAGATGACCAACTTTGTAAGATATGGAAAGTCTCGCGGATCGATTGTTATCTTATGGAGTTTGTAGATATTTGGAAAATGAAGATTTCTGTGAAATGAGATTTGTTCTCCTTACCTGCTTCCCGACTCCTGAATAAAGGAATTGTTCACTGTTCCCACTTTATTTGTCCGAGTCGTGTCGTGCTCGTGGTCCTGGTCGATTCGTGATCAGTGATCATAATCATCGAGGTGATTCAATAATTGTGCCTGAGGCTCATATCGTCATTTTCGTCAACATTTTCTCAACATTCCCACGGAGAAATTGCAGCTTATGCATATGCCCAGCCCTCAGCGGACTTGGCGCAAGTCTTCGCAGCTGGAGCGCCGAAGAGTCACATGCGCGTCTCGCATTTTGTTTCCATTCTCGCAGACCGCGGCGCTTCACGCCATTTTCGAGCAGTCGCCGGGGCGTTTGCTTCGAGAGCCTGAATCTATACGGATCAAAGTTGCTTTTCTCTCTCTTGTTCAGATTGTTTGAGACTCTTCTTCACCGATCCACTTCAGACTCCTCGGAGGGTGAGTGCACCGATGATGTCCTTTCTTTTTCGATGAGTATGTGCTGTCGAGCTTTCTAGGCACCGAGGAGGACAGCGTCGCCAAGGTTGGCAGAAACGTACGGTCGATACTTTCCAACCCCCTGGTGGGGAGCTGGAACGCTGCATGAAGCTCTACTGCGACTGCGAGTCCGAGGTCCGAGATGAATACTTCCGATAACGATCGGCAGAATTGTCGCACCACTCTCGTCGAGTCCGGATTCGTCTGACACTATCCGACTCTAAATTTGAAGGCATTGCAGTTCCGTTCCGGCTACTCTAAACCATTGAGTGACCAATTCAATGTGGCGAATCGACGGTATGAGGTTCGGGAGCACCGACGATCTCTCCTCCGACTTTTCAACGCAGAAGACGTGCAGAGAGGACATAAGGTGCATCGCTGTCGGTGATGCAAACTCCGGAAAAAATCAACTCCTCGCAGCCTGTGAAAAAATCGATTCGGATAAGGAACAGGCAGTGTTTCTGGAATACTCGACTTGCAAGTTGTACAACGACATAAATCACAAGCTTGTTTTCAAAGGATTTTCGGGTGAGTTGCCTGGCTGTTCCGAATAACTTGAGGTGTCCAGCCCAGAGCCCAGCGAGAGTCGGCCTCCCTGAGAGAGAGCTCTCGGTGAGCATGGTACCAGCTCCGTGGCAAACAAGATTTCTCATTCTCAACCGTTGGCAGGCCAAGAAAACACTCACAACCTCAGGCGGATGTCCTACATCGAGCCTACCGGAGTGTTTCTGGTTTGCTTTTCCGTGGTTGACAGGGAGCAGTTCGAAAACGCTACCGATAATTGGATCGGAGAGATAAAGAGCTACGCGCCCGGATCACCTTATTTGCTGATCGGAACTCACACAGATCTCCGGAAAGACCCGATTTATCGACAACAGCTGCAGCTAGAGTCCAAGAAAGTTGTGACCAAGAGAGAAGCGAGGCGGAAAGCCTTCATCCATGAGTGCAAATATCTCGAATGCTCTTCGACAACTCTGGTACCCCATTCATTGACTCAATGGACTCAATGTACCTACTAGCGTGGGGAGTCGGAAGAATATGTGCTCGGTCATGACGTGCTCTAGGGGGCTCCTTCATTTTCAGAGAGGGGTGAAGCAGGTGTTCAATGCTGCCATTAGCGCCGCCCTCCAGGGTGACTACGCTGAAGCTCTCCGGAGAAGAGTTTGTCAAATGATGTGATCCGCCACTTCTGGGGGTGTCACAAGGGATCACGCGTGGACCGTCTCATCTGCCTTAAATATCTGAAGAGCAGCGCCCTCCTCTGGTTGTATCGAGGAAGAAGTGTGGAGACCCGCTATCCAAGGCTCTGCTATCATTTGCATGTTGTGGTAAGCATTTGGAGCCAACAAGGAGAGATTGCTTCACGACAAGCCTATCTTTATCCTTGCGCCGAGGTGAACCTTGTGAGTCACTACTTGCAGGTGTTCGAACTGCTCAGGATCTGATCGATATCATCCTCGTCTCATCGACTCACGGACACGAGTCTCCCGCCGATTTGCGCACTCCTCTGACGTCGAAAACTCTCAGGACCTGTAATTCGACGACTTTGCCTCAATGATAGAATAAAAGATTCAAAATACGCAACTTCTTTCTCTTCTTCGATGCTTGACACCAGCGTAGGCGTCACGGACATCTAATCTGGAGCAGGTGTCAAGGATTCCCACAGAGAACTCCCGCTCCGGTGGACCGAGGCAGTCTGGCGTGGTTCGAGTCGTTTTGCTGAAGGAATATTTGAGACGACCATCGATTATTGGAATAAGAACGCCGGCCTCTAGCTCATCCCCCGGGATTTTTCCCCGGAAGTAAAATTTGAGATTTATGCATTTGGAGTTTTGGAGTCAGCACTTTTTTTGAGCCGTGAGGGTCAACCTCCTTTAAAATCCCATTTATTATCACGAAAAGGAAGGAAATCAGTTCTCGAGACAGGCGTATGTGTCTTCATCGATCGTTGTGTAGACATGGCCTTCATTCGACAAGAATTCAAGTGCATCCCGGGCCTCCCGTTCGGACACGCCGTGCATGTTGATCTTCTGGAGCAACTGCGGGACGAGGAAGGAGATTAAACGGAGACAGAAAGGAAGAAAAAAGGTCAGAGCGAGCAGCCGGCTGGACTCACTTTGTTGATATGGAGTCCTTGGGAATCGTTTGCTCCAGCTTCCTTGATGGCTTGATAGACCATCTGCTGTTTCCTATTGAGACCTGGAACTCCGCTGTCGTCGAAGGTGGTCCCATTGTTAATCGGAGCAGAGGACTTGGATGGCTGAGAGGGAGCTTGGCTTTCTCCCAAGATGGCCTGGAGTCTCTTCTCAGCAGTGAGATAATAGACTCTGGCTTGGACGCACTCCATCATGTGGAGCGACACCTCGTTCAGGGAAGAGACCGCGCGGAGCTTGATGAGGTTGATCATGGTCTTCATCTCCTCGTCTCGATTGACCGATTGTTTTCGCAGGGTGCCAAAAACCTGAGATGAATGAGAATCGATTCAAATCAGAGAGACTGTGGAATAAACTCGACGCCTCTCGGGACGGATGGGATCGATGTTGACTGACCTTGATGTACATGCCTTCGTTGAGTCGCTCCAGTTCAGCGTCATTCGTATCCATTGACTGGCAGATGACTGGAGGACCGGTCCTATCATCGACAACCAGGGTGGCCTTAAGACTGGATATTTCGATCGATCGAACTACTCCGACCAAGCAGACCTGAAGGGGCCAAGTCATTAGATTGATGATCGAGAACGATTATATTATTCACATTTCTCCCATCTCGCCCGCAATCGAGTCGGAGCAATGCCCCGACGCGTACCGATTTCCGGTCCGCACAGTGCATCCTCAATTTCGGAGCTGCGCGCGCGGGTGTACGACTTACCTTTTCAGCTTCGTGACTTCCGAAGGTCCATCTTTCTCCTGTCATCGAATGAATGTCTGCGCATGTCAACGGTGTCAAGTTTGGAGGAGCTCTTTGGCGATCCTTTTTTGCTGCGAATAGGCCATAACCATGATAGATGAGTGTGGAGATTCAAGTCGCCACCATTCGAGCCTCCAATAGTCGCAGCTCGCAGCACTAATAATCGCCGTTGAAGTGCTATCTCTCCGACGATCACGATAACGAAGCGATCAGTTCAAAAAAATGGTCTTTGAGATCAAGTTGAGCGTTAAAATCGAAAGTGTCTTTTAGACCGAAAGGATTCGATAATGCCGAGCCTAGTTATGAGAAAATGACTTTCCGCGGGCTCCGGAGCAACTTCTTCCATTCTCGGAATTTCCGTCTCTGCAGGCTGAATGCACCGATTACGCAGGATTCACCACAGGTGCATTTGTCTGGATCTCAGATCATATAGACTACATAGAATCGTGATGACACCGTATGTCACGATCGGACATCGTAGCGAATCTTTCCGTGAGGCTCCTCAGAGTCCCTGGGACCAGATTTTGGCAAGACGGTATTCACAGAGCGTTCTGTGTTTCCTCTTCGATGAGCCTGAGTCGTAGAGCTCATCATCGATCGAATCCTCCGAACTTACCCCATCACTGAAGGATGAATCTATATCAAAGCCTCCGGCTTCAGCGTAAACGTCCATAGTCCTATCCGCGGGTCACTTGGCAGCCAGCGAGATACGATTCCTCGACAATAATTCTGACTTGAAGGCGCCAAAACCCTTCGCGCCAATATTCTGCTCATGAGCTGATGTTTTGCTTGCGACTAGATGTCCGTCTGATCCGAAGTGTATGAGCATGAGCAGTGAGCAGCCATCCGATTTGTTAAATGGCGGAGATTCCAATTCTCCTCAAGCAGCTTTATTGGCGTGTCGAATAAATCAGGGTTTCGGAAATCTAGGGATGCTTTTCCCCAGTTATGTTTTACCGGAGCATACGCTCTCAATGATCCCAAGAGAGCTTAGCGGAACGAAGCGGGGGATTGAATAGAAAGTATCTCAACTCTCGAGAGCCCCGGGAGGGGAATAAGGATATGCCTTTGGATCATGGGGGACTCCTCACGGAACGGTCTCAGAAAACCTCCGCCATTTATTAGAATATATTCGCCAACGAAGGACGGCAGAAGGGAATATTTGAAGATGAGGTCCAATTGCGGGCGATGATGGCGGTGATCTTCGCTCAGAGAGAAAGCTATTGATTTGGCGATTACCACCCAATATGCGCTTCTCTACGGCCATACCTACTCTGCTCCATGACAAAAGAAGACTGATGATGGACTCAATTTTGAGTGAGCCCGCGCTCATTTAGACCTTTCAAAGAGGGCGTCTCCCAACCGCGTAAGGAAGGTTCCTCACGAATCTCAGTCGAATGTTTCATTATTCGTCTTGGGAAGAACTTATCAGTCCGGTTGAAAATCATTGTCAGAAATCAGAACCATGTTCTCATGATTTCATTCGACTCCCCGTCTCGAATATTTTCTAGAGGATTGGCGATTTTTTTTCCAGTGCACAGCTCGCAAAGTGGAGGTACTCATGATGAGGAGCCCTATGCGACAAGATGGCCACCGCCTAAACTCCTTTTCCGTGATCGCGTTCAATTGAAGAGACCCGATACCAAAACAGTATATCCAGAATTATATCCAGTGTCAGACTCTTCGCTCCCTCGATCTCTAGAGATTTTGAAGGAGTCCACCTGTTCGAGACGACGGTAAGAGATCGTCCGGCTATTCAACGGCGATCTGGAGATAGGATTGTTCTCTGGATTCTTTCTGCGAATCATTTCTCCTCCAAGCCTCGTTCGAGTTCCGCAAGGGAATCTTACGAGTGCCCCCGTTTCCGAATAGTCCACCAACAACCCACAATATGCGCTCGGGCGGGCGACTCACACAGACTGATTTTTCTCCTCTCCCAAAACAACATGGCCGCCCGGATGTGTTGTGATGATGTGAGATGATTCCACACCACCACCGCCACCCAGTCAATCTCGTCGTCGACCGATTCAGAATAGATCGTCGAACTTGGGGGTGGTCTTGCTTTTCTTTCTGAAACCGTTGAAGACGGCGAGTTGGAGTGTTCTAGGTGTCAACGAAACGAAGCCGCTTTTCGAGCAGCGACGAACAAGTGAGTTTAGGCGTTAGGCTAACCAAATTCACGCGAGGCACACTCGGATAGCATGGACTGTATTTGTCGTGGTCGGCGAAATCTCCCATCTGTGCAGAGACCAGGAGAATCCCCTGACCTCCGCGAGCGTCGGAGCAGGCTTCAGCTTGCATTCTTGATCAGCGAGACCAGATCGTTCGTTGAAGAAATAAGCGTGCAGTGGCATCGAGTTGGCGATGATTCTATCGGAGCCAGCATCCCTTGTCTGCGGGAGAAGGACTCGACGGAATGGATTTCTGAGCTCCTGACTCCCAAGCGAGCGACCACATGAGCATCATTACGAAGTATCCTCGTGAGCTAAGATCCATCATCTCGTGGAGCGTCCCGAGTCTCTGGGCCACGGTGGAGATCTCCCCGTCGGCGGATACCATGACTCTCTATCGACACGGAGTTGGAGGCCGATAGGAATATCCATCGATCGAACTTTATCCCTCGCGAACAGCACTATCCACGTCCTTCGTGGAATTTGAGGTCGGGTTTGTCGGAAGCGAGTCTCCTGTACCTATCTTAATCACCATCACAGTCAAGCAGATCAACGGGAATCAAACCACTCTCGTCTCACTCCTACTTACTCACGTTACTCCCGACAAAAAAGACACGCTTGCACCCCGATTTGGATGTCGAACATGAATGATATCGAAACGAGTCTCCATGTGATAAGATGTTCCCCTAGAGGAACCGGAAGTCTCGAATCTCGACCTGGGGAAGAGCCGGAAAATGTGTCGACTCGGAATGGGAAGAAATTCTAGACGAGGAATTTCGGTATCCGATTCGGGATCAAGATGAAGAATCCGTCTTCTATAGAATCCCTTGCTTGACTGAATTTGAGGTCAAGCCCTGTCGCCTGTTTCTTATCTCTGGTCTTATCGAGACGGTGCCCTGAGACACGTCGTATACGGCGTCGCATGCTAACGCGTCGTCGCATAAAACACTCTTTCTACTGATCGTAGGTCTGTTCGGCCGTGCGCCGTTAGCTGATCAGTCACCACTCGAACTCCTGAACAGTTATTTGCCTTCTGGCGCACTACATTCTTGATTGTTAGTTGTTCTCCCAAAGCGTTCCGAAATCGACGGACTTCTGCGGCTCATATCCGGAGAAAAGTGTGCGACGGCGACCTGAGTCTCATCGCTTCCTATTGCGTTATCTTCAACAGCGCAGTGAGTTAGGTCGAAATCGGGAGTTCAGAGAGCCGTCGACAAACTAGGTGATGAGGC
Organism: Galendromus occidentalis; assembly: GCF_000255335.2. Lineage (NCBI taxonomy): Eukaryota > Metazoa > Arthropoda > Arachnida > Mesostigmata > Phytoseiidae > Galendromus > Galendromus occidentalis. Next base: position 191,238 of record NW_003805109.1, on the reverse strand, counting down.
TTTTATTCAAAGTGCCAGCTCATGCTCGTGACTTTTGCGGGGGTGGACGTCAACGAGTGCCTTGGTCACTCTTCCTTTCAACGGCTGCCTTTGTCGAGGCTTCGAGCCGCGGGCTGAGACCGGCTTCGATCATTTGCGAGTGCGCTGTTCCCTGGTCGTGACTGAGTTGTGATGGTCGGATTCTCACCGGGAAGACAGGCTTTCTCAGTCCGAGAGTGTGAACATTTACGTTTTCCCGTATGTATGATATGAACCTCCCCATCCTTCTTCTAGTGCTATCGCAAACGATTCGATTCTACTCGACTCGCGGTCGATCGAGAATCCAGAATCCAGAGAATTCATGCCGTCGAGGTATCCGAGCTAGCAGCAGAACCGAAGCAGTATTGGTGACACCACCTAGTGGTAATGGCGCTAGCGGTAGTCGCAGTCGACTCTCGTCGCGCAGTGTCAACACTCACCCGAAGAGATGATTCCGAACATATTTCCGCACACAACATTTGAATGAAACATTTATCTCTCTGTTACAGTTGAGTCGCCTAGACCTGAACATACCTGAACACTGAGCCGATCTGATCACAACCAAGTGAACCAACATCCAAGCGTAGTCCAGGCTACGGCAACAAAAGTGCTCGGGACGTTTCCACAAGGGATCAAACACGGGGACAAATAGAAAGGCTTGCTACATGTACATGATCCGGTCCGATACACTTCCAAAAGGTGGAACTTCTGCATCTAGCGCCACACATTGACAAGTGCGGAAGTCAGACATCTTTTATCGATTCATCGATCGATCTGTTCATCTGGCCCTCCGACGTACCATCGTCCGTCCATCCATCCAACCATCCATCAATCCTTCATCAGTCCTGACTGACTGACTCCAGACATTGCGGGAGCCATACTCACTACAAGTCTACGAACTCACGTAAAACAGTCACATCTCGACTCTGTCCGAGCTCAGTTTCTGTTTGAAGTTCAGTTGAGCAAGAGGACGCCGACGAGAACAACATTGAGACTCTACAACAACAGCTGATAATTATAATTGTAAAAATTATAATTGGTCCATCATAACCTCAACAGCAGACTTATTATATACCAGTCTAAACACCTACAACAAAAAGCAAGAAAAATGCCTTTTGACATGGATGACAACGGACGTGCTCCGAAACGCCAACGTACGGAGGCCTTAAAGCCCAATCATATTGTTCTCATGACTATAAGAAACGCTCTTTATCCCATCGACGTCGAGGTGATCTACAAGATCTCTCACACTCTGGGTAGAGTCCAGAGAATCGTAATCTTTAGGAAAAACGGCGTTCAAGCCCTTGTCGAATTCGAGAACGTCGACCAAGCCACTCGAGCAAAAAACGAATTGGACGGCGCTGATATCTATCAAGGATGTTGCACTCTGAAACTGGAGTACGCTAAACCATCGAAGCTGAACGTTTACAAGAACGATAAAGACACTTGGGACTATACCGGCAGCCTTGACGGCAAGGAGAAAGATCCAGGTAATTTAGCAAGGGGCTTCGCTTTCCCTGTTCAGTCTGTTTTCGCAATCGATACGACCCCCAGAGTCGTGGGTGCTCATCAGAGGAGGAGCTGGAATTCCACTTCACTTACAATAATTGCACTTCGTACTCGTTCCAGGACGCCATAAGGCTGCTCTTCTAGGACCGCCCCCACTCACGACGAACAATGGTTTTGCCGGACCTGGACCTTCTGGTCCCGGAGCAGGAGGTCCCCCGGCTTACAATTCGTACGACGAATCTTTCAATAGGAATCGTCAGCCCCCTGCAGGGCCTCAGGGCCGAAACGGAAACTACGGACAACAGGAAAGTGGGTTCGATTACCATCACGGGAATTACGGGGGTTTACCTCCGGCCAAAGGTGGTGGTCAATACGGGGAGCGTCGAGAGACCCTCCAATACGAACGGAGAGGCGAGCGGTCCGAGGACTTCGGTTCGCCGCCTGTCGGAGGACCGCGGAGCGGCGCTCCGGGTTTCAACAGTCTCCCTCTGCCGATGCAGAACGTCGGATGTGTCTTGATGGTGTACGGGCTGGCGCCGAGAATTAATACCTCTCACTTGTTCAACTTGTTCTGCCTTTACGGTAACGTGATTCGCGTCAAGTTCCTCAAATCGAAGCCCGGTTGCGCGATGGTACAGATGGGCGACGGGCCATCGGTGGAGCGCGCCGTGCAGAACGTTCACAACGCGGTCATCTTCGATCAGACGATCCAAGTGAATTTCAGTAAACAGCCCTTCCTTCACGAGGAAGTGAAGGCGTACGACCTCCACGACGGTACACCTTCGTTCCGCGAATTCAGTAAGAGCCGAAACAATCGCTTCACGAACACGGAGCTTGCGGCCAAGAACCGCATCCGCCCACCGTCGAACACATTACATTTTTTCAATGCACCAAACGACATATCGGAAGAACGACTCAAAGACGTCTTCAAGAAAGAAGATTTGACACCGCCGACGAAAATCACCATGTTCGAGAACAAGAACCTTAAGAGTCAGACCGGCATGTTGGAATTCGAGACCATCCAACAATCGACAGAAGCGCTCGTGATCTGCAACCACGCTCCGATTCAAAGTCCCTCTTCACCTTTCCCATTCCTTCTGAAACTCTGTTTCACCTCAGGTAGCTATCCGAAACATTTCACCGAAGCGCAGCCTGGCAACGCAATCGGTTCAGTCGTGATGGAGAAAGACATGTGAGGCACATTCAGCGGTAGAGTTAGATCGAACCCTTCGACGACGAGTCACTCGAATTTTTCGTCCCACCCGCCTCCATTCCCCCCTCTCGTCCACTCGAATCGCAGTGCTCATTGCCTCTCTCCGTTCTCGAACCGGCGTAGGAAGACAGTCGTCAACGTCAAGGTTCTGCGGACCCGAGACGAGTCGAAATATTTTGCCTGAGAGTCAAATTGTTCAACTTTCAAGAAACGATATTATTCGCGCGGATCGATCTCCTCGATACAGCCCCGTGGCATGCACTTCCCGCCCCTGGCTGCAATACTTCATCATATCGTATCCTTCGATTGGCGGGTAGTGAACAATTCGGGGAAATACTTATCGGCATAAAAAGTCAGGCGGAGGAAAATGATGCCCTCAGAGAGACTCATATTCACATCAGTAGTGAACCACCGGCCAGGAGCCATGAAACGCCGCAAAACATTCGATTTCATTTCTATCCATTTTCCTGCATTACATTATATTACTTGAAGTCGTTGCAATGATCGTCATCGTGAGATCTCTTGAGAGTTATGATTAATGGCTCTCAGTGTACATGCCTACATGTCAGTTTGTCTTTCTGTCTGTCCCTCGATTAAAGTGTCTGTCCGTTCCTCTATCTGTCATGAATGGATCAATTGGTGCATTTCAATATATTGAGTCCTTGTGCCTCTCGACGCATGAGCACGAAAGGTTCGTCGAGAGAGAAACGAGAGTTCGTCGAGCAGAAAATCGACTTTATGAAACGCCGTTGCGGGGATTCGAGAGGTATAAAATCTAGATAGGAAGCATCGATCCTTCTGCTCTCTATTGAAAAATGAATCAAGGCAGCGATTTGAACCAATTCGAAGTTTGAGAAGCTCTTGCAATTTGTTCAGTGGTGTTACTGCGGCCAGTCGTGAATAAAACATCTCTGCGAGACCAATTATTCTGTGTGCTCCCTCTGACCATGACCGGACGACTGTCATCCCCTACAGGTAGTCTCGACCGACTCTGACGAACGCAGGAGCTCCCCCATCGTACACCTGGAATCTGGGCGGAGCCGATTGATATTTGAATCCCCGAAGGCCGTCACCGCGATAGTCGTAGCTGGGTCTACGATGCCTCGAATCCGCTTCTCACGCCGTATGTCGCTGAAGTTCATCAACATACGGAGAGAATATCATGACGCCTCGTTTTCCGTCGTCTTCCGATAATTTTCCCTTGATATTCCCGATGGGCTAGCTCAAGCCTCGTGATCGGATACAGCCGTCGGGGATCTCGCGTGATTTTTCTACGATTTAGAAACTTTGAGCGTTTTATTCAGGGACTGAAAATTTATTTGTTCCGATCCTTGCTGAGTACGTCGCATCAGTGTTTCTTAACGAGTTCGGTGCAGTGTTTGCCCTTGATCTTGAGGAGATCGATCATTTTGTCGATGGTCTTCTGATCGACATGGGGCAGCTCTTTCTTAGTAGCTTCGTGGATTTCCTGTGAATTTCGAGTCCCAAAGTGAGCGGTGATAGCGGAATCGGAATACGTTTCGTCGTACGACGGTGATAGTGACTTACGTCGATGATTTTCATCTGCTCTTGGAGAGTCTTTTTGCAGAGAGGCTCCTTCATGATCTCTTTGTCGATGATGTTGGTGAAGATCTTAATATCAGCCTCAGGAAGCTTCCAAGATTCCTACGATGGAATGATCGAATTAAATATCAACAGAACTCCTTGCTCTGAAGGTGTCGGAGACATCCAGCTGGGGGCGAGGCAAGAACTCACGGTGTTGGCAGCAAGAATGTCCTTATTGATGCAATCGACGACGGATTTCCTCACGACCGTGTCCTCATCTGCGGACGCGACGACAAACAGGAGGGCGGCACAAACTACGACTGGCTTGAACATTTTTCTCGGCTGGAACCCGACGGCAACGGATCGCTTAGGTTTTCATTTTGAACTCAGTCGACTTCTCCGCTCTAAGATTCTATCCGGTGTGCGTAGCGGAAGATTTACTTACACGCTTATTTCGAGGAGCACGAAAGTCTGGATAGCTTTGTTGGGCTGCAAACGCTCTTTTATATGAGAGCGGCTATTCCTGGGAAGGTTCCGTGTCTCTAGGAAGTTGAAAGAGCAAGCTAAGAAAATATTTGGCGTGTCATGAGGGATACACCTACCGGATAGGGAGCGTAGCGTGTTTGGGTCGTCTTGGGCAAACGGATCGTTCTCCCCAGGATGACCCACACTCATATCTCACAAGAGGCGATCCCAGGAAATCGAAGCGCCTCGAATCATATGACTCGACTTCCATTTTTCAACCCGAAGTCAAGAATACTGGACGTCGTTCTCCGGTGTGCGAAGTTGCTGACTCTAGGAACAGGAATCAACTCCAGTCGATCGGACAGAATTGATTGAGACCATCAGCTACCTTGCGAAAGGCATGGGACTCCAGCAAGTGTCTCCGCGTTCCCCATCAGGCTGATCGCGTTCATTCGGGAGGGGAGGAAGATGAGACTAATTTTCCCATGGCCTTCGGCTCAGTCACTCAGGAGCTCCACGCTCGGGACGGAAGGACGAAATGAATTCTCGTCCGGGAAAATAGAATTTATTTATTTCGACGCGGGAAAATAAATATTCGTCAATTCACTCTGGAAGGTATGTACAGCTTTCTACACAACAATATCGAGTACTAAATACTTCTAGTGATCCGAGAGACGATCCAGTTCATTGGGCCCGCTCGCCTGAGCTATCGTTGCATATGCTTTTCGTCGGAAGCGAGGACCGCCACATGAGCGGTCCCCAAAGCGATGATTTGACGAGAGAAAATCTTGAACATATGGGCAGAGTATCTTGAAGGCTCTCCAGCACCTAGGAGCGGTGAGTTTATCGTCGACCTCGGTGTTCTTCACGGGTGAGTCTGGGCAAAGGTTTCTCGATTCCTCCTAAAACTTCCAATGCTGATGCGCTCGCGAATATTAGTGGGTGATGTATTGGACGCCCGCCATCATCATGATTCCGAGGAAAACACTTAGGAATTGTTTGACAGATTCTCTGAAAGCGATTCATTGCGATTAGAATTCGAGATCCGTAGCGCGTTTCCGGTCCAGATCATAAGCCAGTATCTGCGCTCGACCCACTTTGGCTGATCCTCCTTCAACAGCTCCGGGAGCACTCCGATCAGCGCGATGTTCAAGAACCCGCCGGCAGTGAATGGCAATATCCACGTCGTGCACCTAGCGGTGGTGTGGGGTCGTTATTGTTCTACCCTTCGAGACAATACTAAAATGCTTCCAGTGACGGAGTTTGATGTATCTTAGGGAGGCACGGGGGTCGGAACGAAAATCTCTTACCGACCAAGAGTTTCCAGACGCTCAACAGACAGAGCAGTGATGGCACCTATCATCCCAATCGATGCTGTACTTAGCTGAGCTTTCGCTGCCTGGAAAGATTCACTGTTAGCCACGAAGCTCTGCTAAGGGTGCTAGCATCCTTCGCAAGGCTATTCATACTTTCAGAATCTTTCGGGAGCGATCATACGTCGATAGCACTAGAGCGAAATCGAAGTCCCAAACAGGACTTCAGGGAGGTCCGACGCACCTGCCATCTCGAGAATCCCGATTTGAGCAGAATGGCGAAGTCTCCGATTTCATGCGGGATCTCATGTAGAAGGATCGCGAATGTTGTGACGAGACCGACCTGGACATCGCGGAAGAAAATGAGCGTTGGACGCCTCAGGCTCTCTCAGGAGTCCTCTCATGCAGCCTCTGGGTCTCTAGAGAGCGTTGATCGAGAAATGTATCATTTTCCTCACCTGCGGACCGGCTATGAAACTTCCCGCGACGGCGAGTCCGTGACTAAAATTATCGATGGCGTTTGCAACCAGATTAAGGTACCCTGGAAAGAATCTTCAGTTCCAACGAATTGACTATCGAAGTCTCGACCCTGCCCGAAGATTCAGCCGGGATGCAGTGGCGTGAATAGGGGAACGAGGGAGCGCAGGCGGGTCTCGTGCTCCGAGCGCCGTTTCCGAGGGTCGCGGAATCGGTTCAGCACTTTCGACCAAAGCAGAAGTTTCCTTTCGTGCGCCCCGGGCGCCCCGAACTCTATCAACGCCTCTCCTGAAACGGGGGTCTTCCCTAGGGGGAGACCTTCTGCCCGGTTTCGTGCACATCTCTTCCAACATTCCATGCGTTCATGAGAAACGGTCCTCCGGAAACAAAGCTCTGATCGAGGAACATCTCGACTGATCGAAGGAATGTGAAGAGACCGCACCGCGGGTCACTCACCGGAAATGTGGATGAGATCTGTGTTTTTTTCTTTCGTGCCGTTCTCCTTCTGATCCTTCTTGACTCTGCTGTACTGGATTCGCTCCTGGGAAGAAATGACACCTGGTGAAGCACTCTTTCGATGAAAAATTCAACTATCCCTGATTCCTGCCGATTGATTCACTAATCGCACAGGGCCTGCTGCAAAGCGGGCCAGAGAAGAGCCCTTTCCCACCTCCATCCGTTGGTGAGCAGAAACCAGAATCTCGACGAGCACGAACGTGAAGATCCCCACCAGGGTCCACATCCCGCAAATCCGTAGAGCAGAGTCATTATCGTGGTTTCCTTTAATCCCAACGACACCCCTTAGTTTGGCTTACGTTGCTAGTTTGCGAAAGTATACAGTCGAGAGGAGTTAGACTGAATTGTACCATTATTTTTTATGGCTTCGAAAGCTTCGGGCAGCAAATGCAGGAAAACGTCTCCCAAGAGTCCGCCAACAGCAAAGCCTAGGAATATTCTCAACGATCCCCCTGTAATTGAATGAAGACGCTTGAACTTTCTTTTCGTCTGGAGAATCGGAAAGGTTCGCGTGAGATGGTCAGCGAGAAAACGCCGGTCGCTCAAGCGACCTGGAGCTTGATTGACGGCAATGAGCGTTAACAGCAATCCCGCCATTCAAGCGAACACTCGATCCGAATAATCGTCAAGGTGAAGATGCATTCGAGACTCAGGGGCTGCGAGTGATTGTCAAAGCTTCCTGATGGATTTTCGAGCATCATGAGTATCCTCGATGTGAGAACTGCCGTCTTGGCGCTTCGTGGAGTTTCATCGGGATTAAAGTTTGTTCTTGAAGTACCTGTGTCGCCATCGGCTTTCAGGCGCAGTCCCATCTCAGGCGATATCACAAAGAGCGGCAAAATCCCGCTCAAGCCAACAGCACATGTAGCTCCTAACGTCCATAGCCATGTCCACAGACCCCTGAAGGATTTGAATGAATTGAGATACTATCACTATATCGAGAACGATTAGGTGGGTATTCCGCGAGAACTCCTCCCGTCACATACGAAGGGCACGCGGTGGGAGCGCCTCGTCCTGAAGAGGCACCCGAATGAATTTCACCGCGTCTTTTATCCAATCACTGCAGAAGACCACATTCAATCAAATCACGCATACCTGTCACCGTGTACTGCTTCCATGCTCAGTGAATGCAGCGCTTCCCTTCGACTCGCTCCTGCTAGAGCTTACTTGGCGAACTAAAGTCCGTGAGCCGGATGGACGGGACCTGTGCACGAAAGGAACGAACCTTGTTGAAGAGCCTCTTATATGAGTAGGCGAAAGCCGCTAAGGAGCTAAATATTGCCGGTATCTATATCTAAAGGAGAATTCCCCACCAAATCAATTGATTGATAACCCCTCTATCGGAAACATCACGTATGCTCAACGTCGCAAACCGGGAACGTTCCTCGATGAATCACTATTATCGGGTCCCTGCACTCGAAGCTTCGAAAAGATCCATCACGCCGACTCAGGAATGCGCCGGCCTGCTCACGACTGTTCCTATGTCAAAGATATCATTCCTAAGCATCGCCCCCCTCCACGGTAGGAGGGGTGGGCGGGGAGTCGTTGCAAAACCCTGCAATCTGTTCTAATGTCACAATCTCGTGTACTGAGAGCTACGAGGGAATGATAGAATATTTTGATGACTGCTCGTCGTTCGGTAGTCCTGCGCACACCGGACCATCATTCAGTGGTCGGCGTCGACCCACTGACGGTAGTCAACGATAGGTTTCTCCAGACAACCAAAGAGTATTGCACAGTTTTGCTTGAAACACGTGCGATGCTCCCCTGGCGAATGGCTGACCGGGCCTTGCCTCAAGAGGTACCGATATCGACACAATCTGACCGTTGGATGCTTTCTGACATCGCTGGAGATTCGCGAGCCTTGCTCATCGAATCATCCTCATATCTTTGGATTTTCGACGCTCGCATGGATGGCCCATTCAGAAGAGGGATTCCGACGCCGGACGTTCGAGCAAGTTTTCAGGCTCCTGAGCTGCCACCGTCGGTTTATCTCCTCCGACGAGTTCTATGGAGGGTATTTTCCGCATAATTTTATAGGTTTGACTTTCTATTGTGCTTCAGAGCTCATTTCTTTGTAGTAGCCGCCTCTCGACCCTCCCGGTCCCCCCGGACCTCCATTAAAAAAGCTCGTATAGGTGGCACAGGTCTTTGACAGTCAGAACAAGTATTCGAATTAGCAAGAATGCAGTACGATCTTCATAATCAGGGTCACCGATCTAGCTTCTCCTTTGCGAAAGTATCCCGAGGGCTTTGAATAGCTCGGCGAGCGGACTCCAATGGGGAAATCCCCGTTGGGAACTGACCTAAGAATCGCGAAGCCGTTCCTTCCGGCGAGCGATGCGGATCTTCTGCAGCGATGCTCACGATTCACCCCCATGCTCCATTTTAGAGAGCAGTATCACGTCTCCGTGCGTTTTTATCGGACTTCCACGAGGGACAAGTACAAATAGTCAATACATACACGAAATGAAAAAGCCTAGTGGCCTCATAGAAATTGAATGCTCCCGAATCCTCCGCCGTGATTATCCTTGGAAGCGATTGACACGGAAAGCGACCGCTGCTCTTGTCAGCGAGATCCACCGATTCTCGGAGCTGAAGACGGAGCTCTGCCATTCCTAGAGCCGACGTTGAGGATTCGCGCCCGGTCCATCGACTCGAAGCCGTTGAAGCCGAATCACGGAGGGACTGTTCATCGCCTACGCAGTGCTCGGATCTGATGCAGTTGCCGAGTTCAGCTCGAACCCAATGACGGAGCCAGCCATCCTGATGTCTGAGGACCTGCTGTGCGACCGACAGCGTTCCCCGATTTTTCCGGCACCGGATCTGCCGGAACGGAGCTCGACTCCGATCTACAGGAGTCATGCTCGGATCCTCCGATATCAATTTCCGATTCCTTGGAAGATCAAGCCTTGACATGCGCTCCCGCCGACGTAGTCAACATGCAAAGACCATGATTATTCTCACGTACCAATCAGCTGATCTCCTCCATCAGCTGGCTCGGGCGAAACCAAGATAAAAACGGAACCATTAGCGAGTGTGATGTCGGATTGTGTCCTCTCCTCTCGTGAAGTCTAATAGCGCACGCACAAGTTAGTCCGATGCCAGGCATCCAGTAGACGTGTCCTCGTCTGAACGCGGCGAATCATCCTCGTTGGCGGTTGGAGAGCGTTGCCGGTCGGAGGGAAGATAGAGAGGTGGTCGAGCTCAGCACGAGAGAGTAAACAAAGCCTCGAAGGCTGGCGCGCTGGTTCGCTTGTTCGCTGGCTGGCTGGCTGGCTGGCTTACTCTTTCTACCAAGCTAGTTGTCGGCCAGCAGTTAGAGGGTTTTCTCCGCCGCGCCGCTGGCTCGAGTGTCTGTTCATCTGCTGGACTACCGAATAGCGCACGGCAGGGAGCGTGCGTCGGTGGTGCCCTCTACGGAGACCGGTTGCATACAAACAGATACCTCACAAAAAGCCGCATGGAATACAGGCTCGGGAGCGTGTGGCTATCAATCTGACAGAGAGCGTGAGGACCCTTCGGAGGGGATGACATCGGGAGTACTTGAGCCGGCGCGGCGCGACATAACGCTTCTCCCTCGGTGGAGGCTCAATGAGCGGGCATGTCCGCCTTGTCTCGAGAGAGATGGCTCTAATCATGAGTCGAGAGAGAGAGATGGATGGAGACCGGATGGCATGGAGATTGGGGACCTTTCGAACGACCGCCGTAGCACACCGAATAGGCTTGTTCAGAAAAGCAACGCCTTCCGCAGGTGAGAATCGCGAAAGTCTCAACGAGAACGGAGTCATCCGCTGGTCTTGAGAATGTTTCGAAAGCTTCGGGCAGCAAATCCTCTGATGCTTGTGCATCAGAGGAAGCTCCGAGGGATTCGCGGTGGGAAGCCTCGGCGATCCGCGGCAGCAACTCCCTGGGCCGGCGGCCATGAGAGCGCTGCGCTTCCGTCTCGCGTCCTCGGAGGATCAGATGAGGATCGACTCGTTCACTATCCGCTCAGGCCGTTTCCCTGTGAACGTCTATTCGCAGCAAACTCGTAGGCTGAATTTTGGATCGATGCTCGCTCTCATTACAGTCAGCAACATGTCCAGTCTCCGGGCCGCCAAAAATACTCTGCGCAAACAGATGAAGTCACGACTGAAGGAAATCTCTCCGTCTGACCGGAAAACTCAGTCCGATGCAATATTCAAGAAACTTTGGGCACTGCCTGAAGTTCTCTCAGCAGAGAGGTGAGCAAGTTTCGAACCACAACTCTTCTCCTCGATTTTCATTCTCGTGCAGGCGAAATTCTCTGTCAGCAGCCGGTGTCTGTCGTTGGAGCTGCGAGTAGAGGTGATTCCTTCTTTGGATGATGTCATTGCCATGGGCATGCTCGACCGGTGCCCCTTCGAAGGAATCACAATTTCCGGATTTGGTCCTCACCAGTAGTCATGGGGTATTCTATTCTTTCGCGGCTCTCTCGCGAAAATTCTCTGAGGAGGTGTCAATAGAAGTCAACTCCGAAGATCCCGTATCGAGAAGTGCTGTTCGGGACTGGCGTTGATATAGAAGGAAACTGTTGGGGGAAAGCCTTGAGCAGCTCTTTAGCCCATAATTTACATGGTTGTTGAGGGAAGGTGCACAGTCTGGGCTTTCCGCACATACTCACATTCGATTCTGTACCAGGGTGGGGAATAGGGATGGTGGGATTCTCCCGAGTCGTTCTCTCGCTATACTCCTTCGTTCGTGGATGCAATGGGGATGCTCATCTGGCTTATAGACAAGTCCTCTTTCCAGAGTGAGTGTCTTCGTGAGCACGCCTTCAGAAGTGGACACTGAGCCTCTCATACGCCAGATGCTCAGGCAAGGGAAAGCGGTATTCATTCCTCGATACAGGTGAGCCTGCTAGATGTGATTCGGAGGTGAAGCAAGGGGTTCTCGGTCAGTCTTAGATTCGATGAGCTCCGTCATCGATGTTGCTAGACTCTGGAGCAACCCGCTCACTTTAGCGACGACATGCGTGGGCGGGGACCGACAGCGGGGATAGCGTATCCGAACTACGAATGGCTTCGGAGAGATTACTACACGAAGTTTATTTCCACGTAAAAAAATAATTCGGGGATGTATTCAATATTTCATATACGATGCATTCCACGAGATTCGACGCTCTCACTCAAACATCCAGCATTGTCTCTGATCGAGGGATCGGTATATCAGACTCGAAACCTTCCACTGAACTGCTCGCTTACATTCAAACTTCCATTTTGTGAGATTCAACGAAAGTCCTCGATCTCGCACATGCTCTCTGGCATGGGAAGTCTTCACACAACCCTAAGCTAAGACAAACTTTCTGTATACATCATCAGTGCAAGCACTGATTCATTGTTGTCGAGTTTCCCCGAGACAACTTGGCGAACGATCGCCGGATGATGACGCAGTTGCCCAAGGGGATACCTCCATTCTACACGATTCGCTACCGGGCCTCGGAAGCCGCGGGGAGTCGATCCGATGCACTCACTCATCCAAATGTGTGGAGATTCTCATTCTTCCTCTCGTCATCCTCGATGTGTCGGGAGTCGACCTGGGAAATTAATCCAAATCTCATCCCCGCGAATAAGAAATGTCACCATGATTTCTCCATCTTTTCTGCTCGAGGCGGAGGATACCGGATACCGGTAAGAATCTGATCGATTACTGTACCTGGAGGCAGACGACGGCTATCAGTTCACAAAAAGCTCCGACGACGGCCGAAGCGAATGACCAGCTCAAATAGTTGTGCATAGGATCAGGCATCCAGTTTTCCATGTGGGCACAGCTCCCGAAGACGGCGACAGCTGCGAAAAACTCTAGACTGAAAATTCCGGCAACCTCGCCCTCTCGTGACTGGCCTCCCGCGAGAACAGCTCAGCGGTGATTCTCCAAATCGAGTCAATATTTTATGCGGAGACTTCAGCGCTTACTTATCGTGGAGCAAAGGCAGGCGAAGGCCAGGAGTACGTTCCCATATCTGATGATTCTCTTCTCCGTGCCTTCGGTCGCGCACACATAGATCGATACCAAGCCTAGGCAAGCGATAGCGTGAGCGACGAACGCGAATGTGTAAAACACCTGGAAGGAAGACATTCGAAGGATAAATCGAACGAGACTGGAGCTCCTCCACGCGTAGAAGTCGTTGAAATGCTCACCTGCGCGGATATGAAAAAAGGAAGTTCGATCGTGTCACGTAGGGTATTGTATTCGTACGTGAATATCCATCGGCATCCGACGTAAAATTTCCTCTTTTCCAAATCGTAGGGGCTTGAATGGGACCGGAAACAAGTTTCCCACAGACCTGTCCGCAGGAAATCGGCGCTGGGAAAAGAAGCACTCTGAGTTTCGACCCATGATCTCAAATAGAAGCGCGCACATTCTGCTCTCTGAACTCACCTGTATGCCCTGAAGTCCGACTTCAGCCAGTAGGGAGTCACGAAAGCCAAGAAAGTCGCAATGAATCCGAAGTTTGCGAAGAAGAGGCCGCCAGCCCGTCCGTCCCGACAGCCGAATACACCCATGGTTCTGAAATCGTTCTGGGTTTCAAAAGAGGAAGACGAGCGTTTGACTCGCCGCTGCCCCAGATAGCATTCCCAAAGCTGTTTCCGAGAACAGGAGCGAAATACTGCGATGTCTCTTCTCTGGAGCCGGTACCCGACGACTCGATTTTCGCGAAAAGTTCCGAATCGGTCCGCCGACTCATTCAAAAAGGTTCAGGGCAGATCATTGAATGGTTTCATGCTCTGTGGAATTCCTCAGGTTTTGGCTCATCCCCAGAATTAAAGAGCAAACTGAAAACTCTTCCGAGTTTACTTCGTCTACAGCAGCTGGGTGTGGTGCCTCTCGGAGATGTCTGATTTCCTTTGATTTTTGGGCACCTTGTGCTCCAATTTGCGATGAGCCGCCTCCCGCTCTACTAGTCGTGTCGATGCTTGACAAGCGCTCCAGTCGATTCGAAGCTCTCGGGTCTGTACGGAATTTCAAACAAAGCTCATTCCGCTCGACCCCGTGAGTTGTCCGCATCCTCCGTGAGTTCTCCGCATCCTCCGTGAGTTCTCCGCATCCTCCGTGCGGATTGCGGGATTCTGTGAAGGGTCGTCTGAATTCGCTCCTTCGTTAGTCTCGTTAGTCTCCGTCCCGAACTTATTCGTCAGCTCCGCAGATCGATATCGAACTTGATTGCGTGCCGACTGCTCTCAGCATCTCCTACCACCTTTTTCACGCTTCTCGGCCGCCTGATTCGGCTCATTATTTGTGCTCGCTTTCATCCGGGTTCCAAGCTCTCCATGTGAAACCTCTGTCGCTGGAACCAAATCTGATCCTACGGTCAACATCGTTACGGAAGTCGAGTGTTGCCCAAGTGCCATCGAATGAAACTGCTCCGGAATAGACGTCGGAGTGAAAAGTTGTAGAGTCCTAGTGAGAATAAATTTCCCTCTACGTCGGGAAACATATGGCTAAATTCCTCAAGTTCCGCGATCTTCAAGGAAATATGCGACAGTGAGTCTGCCGCAGGACCGGAAGATACCTAAGAAATCTCATCATTGAAGTTGCATCGATTGAGGATCCTCAGAGAGGGCACTCGGATTATTTCCGGGGAGTATCGCTGAGGACCATGTCAACAATCGGATCTCTCCCAACCTCATGTCCGAGGGCAAGTGCTCGTCTGAATCGGATGATTCATCGGATTTTTTCAACCCGATTCCGGAAGAGCTAAGAACTCGGAATGAATGGAGCTCGGAGACTTACCGCTGGGGGAGACAAGGTCTCCGAAGTTCGTCGGATTGTTCCGAGACCGGCTAATTTATCTTAACGGTGAAGGCAACGGAAATGAGCGCCGTGTTTACGGCTCGACGGAACGCAAGATGTATACTGTGTGTAACCAAGTCAACATGGGGAGCAGTGCGTCAACGTCAGTGGGCCGCTGGCGATGGTCCTCACGGATCCCGTCAGTCCGGTCGCCGTGGCAACCTGGCGCGGTCGCCACAACACGACGCGAACGGCGAGATACCTGGCCCCAAGCGTCACCGTCGTCGATTGGAAGATTTGCTTTCGGGGCGACGTTCGATTCCGGATAGTTTTCGGGCGGTACAGGCGCCAGAAGCCTCCGATTACCTGAGAGCCTCCATTCTGACAACCTCTCATACGAGCCCGCGCACCGCTCGCCGCCATCTTGGAGTTCAAATCCCGAGCCTTCAGACGGCCTCATCCATATGATCGGTCCGGTGATGGATGATTCCGGAGTGCAATGTATCCTTCAACTTTAGCTGGGATCACACCGACTTGAATCGGGCTTGTGGAGTTCGCTCCGGCGACTCATTGCGAACTCATCTATCGAAGACGAGCCAAATATCGGAAAACGATGGCTTCTGTTATGCTGTTTGTGGTTTTGTGTTGGAGCTCAGCCGTGAACGCTTACTATGAATGCAATGAGGAGTTGGTGCACTATTCTAAGTTACGCGCTTCTTCACAACTGAATCAAGAGCGGAATCCAGATAAAGCTGTGCGTGACAGCGGCAGCTCATGGACTGCCGGAGTATCCGACTTCAGCCAATATATCGAGGTAAGCTCAGATACAAGGAGAACCCCACTCCGCCGGGGGCTCTCGCGGAAAACCTCAGAGCGAAATTATTTGGAACGGGACCCGACCGAGGGGTGTCACAGCTTCATGGCTCAATCCACGAGTATGGTTTCAGATCGATTTGAAAGAAATGAAAACCGTCCACTACATCGAAACTTACGGAAAACAGTACACCTCCGAATACGTGCAAGAGTTCCGAATCTATTTCGGTAACAACGGAGGAGATTTCCAGGTTTGTATTGCAATGCCCTGATAGGAATATCGGGGTCCTGTCAGTGACGGATGTTCGGCCGGCAGAATCCGTAGATGATTATGATGCGAGATTCGCTTGAGGATGAGTTCTGAATTTTATTCCCCCAGGAATACAAAGATCGAGATGGAAATACTAAACTGTTCGATGCCAATCGGGATGGAGACTCTCCGGTGATAAACTACTTCGACATCCCGATAATAGCGAGGTTTGTTCCGCTGAAGTCTCTCATTGGGTCTGCCATCCTTCTCGGAATAACGATGAATCCCAATCCAGAATTTTTCTCTGAAACCTCTGCGTTCTCTTCCAGATATATAAGGGTCAATCCCACGAGATGGAGGGATAGAATATCGATGAGGGTAGAGCTCGTGGGGTGTCAGTATGAAGCCGAGTCCCTGAATTTCGATGGTCAGGTATGTAACTCCGTCCAGCAATCGTTGGCCGGAGAATCGACAAGCATATTGGCCAGATTCCGAGGTATGAGTCACACTCATGGTCGCTCTTCATGCTTTCAGGCTTACGTGATGAAAATGCTGCGTCGGCCGATATCTTCGTTCGAAGATCGAATCAGTTTTCGTTTCCGGACCAATTATCCGAATGGTCTCCTTCTGTACTCCCGCGGAACGCAGCGGGATTTGTTCTCGCTTCAGCTGGTCGAAAATCAGCTGAAACTCAACCTCGATCTCGGGGGTGAAGGTACGATGCCGAAACAGCAGATCATTCTGAATTCACTCTGTGTTCTCGGGCTCGAAGTCATGAGAAAACCTTCTTCTAGGCCTCATTTCGTCCGTGCTGGTCGGCACGCTTCTCGATGATAATCTATGGCACGACGTGGCCATACACCGCAACCGATCGGATATCATATTCTCAGTCGACCGGGTTGTCGTACAGAACGTAAGCTCCTCTCGATATCCTACGATACCCCACTCTCCGGTTGTCAGAGGATTGAGAGCATTCGTTGACTGAGTTTGTCTTGTGAACGGCTTCCAGGTGATCAAAGGCGACAATATAAAGTTGGATCTGAATCGTGAGTTCTTCATCGGTGGATTGCCGTACTTCAGTCAGGAAGGCGTCGAGGTCACGAAAAACTTCACCGGCTGCATCGAGAACCTCTACCTGAACAAGACCAACATCATACGCGAGATCAAAGAAGATTATCGCGGCTGGGATTATCAAACTTTCGGGGAGACTCTGTATTCGTGCCAGTTCGAGCAGGTGATACCTGTGACATTCGGCTCCGACGCTTCGTACATCCGTGTCGGTGGATACATGCAGCGTCAAATGAACACTTCTTTCGACTTCCGAACATTCAATGAAGACGGCATGCTTCTATACAACAAATTCTCCGGAGATGGTCACGTGATGCTCTACTTGGAGAAAGGTCTCATAAAAATCGAGATTCAAGGGAAGAATACGCCTATCGTCATCCTGTCGCCCTTCGACGACAATCTCGCGGACGGTCGCTGGCACCAGACCATGCTGATCCTGCAGGAGAACCGCATCGAACTTCACATCGATAGGCTGCCCTCCATCACGACAAGGCGCTTCTCGATGGAGACGGGGCAGAACTACTTGATCGGTGGCGGAGTTTACGGCAGACGAGGATTCCTCGGCTGCATGAGATTCCTGTATATCGAGGGACGATACATAAACCCCTTGGTGTTGTCCCCGGACCAATATTTCGACACCGTGGTGTTCGACGCGTGCACGATGGTCGATCGATGCAATCCGAATCCCTGCGAGCACGGCGGTTCCTGCAAACAGAGCTGGGACGAGTTCTTCTGCGACTGTTCGAAGAGCGGCTACGCCGGAGCTGTCTGCCACATTTCGAGACACCCGCTGTCGTGCGAAGGATACCGCATTGAGCACCCCAGAGAAGTGGAGAAAGATCTGCACATCGACGTTGACGGCAGTGGGCCGCTGAAACCGTTTGAGGTTCAGTGTATTTTCCATCCCGATAACCGAACGGAAACCGTCATCCATCACAAGGCTGAACACTCGGTCGAGATCATCGGCTATCAGGGTCACGGATCCTTCGTGCAAGATATTGTTTACGCGGCCCCGCTCGAGCAGATCGTGCAGTTGGTGAACAGATCGACCTTCTGCCGCCAAACGCTGAGGTACGATTGCTTCAACTCGAAACTTTTCGACACTCCCACCGACGAGCTCGGAAACTTCCATCCCTATGGCTGGTGGGTGAGCCGGACAAATCAGGCCATGGATTATTGGGGCGGTTCCATACAAGGATCGAGGAAATGTCAATGTGGTCTGACGGAAATTTGCGAAGACCCATCGAAGTGGTGCAACTGTGACGCCGGCATAAACAAATGGCTTCACGACAGCGGGGACTTGACAGATCGCAACAGTCTCCCGGTCCGACAGGTAGGTCGCTTCGTAGCGAGCATCGTCCGAAGTCATAATATCATTATTATCGATTCGAGTGGAAGACTAGCTCGGATGGAATGATCTGATTTAGTGAAATGTCCTCGACAGCTGCGCTACGGTGACACCGGCAGCGTCGGAGATAACCGGATGGCGAGGAGCACCCTCAGCGCGCTTCACTGCGAGGGAGACAGTCTTTTCGATAATCTCATAACGTTCAGATACTCTGACGCAACGGTGGAAATCCCTCACTTCGAGTGGAGGCATTCGGGCGACATATACTTCCAGTTCAAGACGACAGCCGAGAACGGGATCATGGTGCACTCCAAGGGATACCAGGATTTCATAAAGGTGCGTGCAAATGGAAAATTTCCCACGGCGAGGCAGATGACCTCAGTTTCGGCTTTCGACTAGGGTTCCAACTTAAATCCGACACCCACCCTTCTGTCAACAGATCGTCCTAGTTGGTGGTGATCAAATTCAATTTCAATATCAAGCTGGGAACGGGTTATTGGGTGTCAGCGTGGAAACTTCCTATAAACTGAACAACGACGAGTGGCATTCCGTTCACGTAGAGCGAAACCGCAAGGTAAGATAATCCTCTGAGTTTCCTCTATTAGAGATCTCCTGAGATATTCCGACATTATGGAGGAGAGGAGGCGGTTCCACAGTCTTGCATTGATGTATTTCTCTTCTTGCAATTGCAGGAAGCTCGGATTATAATTGATGGTTCACAAAGTGCTGAGGTCAAGGAAAGGCTCGATCGAGTCCGACCCTTCAATTTGACGTCCCGTCTCGTGATCGGAGCTTCTGTGGACTACAAAGAAGGCTTCGTGGGCTGTATGAGATCGTTCTTGATGAACGGAAAACTCGTCGACCTCAGAAAGCAGGCCGAGGAAGGCCTCTACGGGGTTTCTGTGGGCTGCATCGGGAAATGTCTGTCCAATCCGTGCCAAAATAATGGAATCTGCCTCGAAGGATATTCGCATTACACCTGCGATTGTCAGTGGACTCCTTTCAAAGGTCCCATCTGTGCCGATGAGATCGGTGTCCACCTTCGATCGGATTCCTTCGTTAGATACGACTTCGAGACTACTGTGTCGACCCTTGAGGAATTTATTCGAGTCGGATTCACAACAACGGAGCATCAGGGACTCATTTTCGGCATGTCGTCGAAATCTGGCGAATATTTGAACCTGATGATGTCGACTTCCGGTCATCTCCGTCTCGTATTCGACTTCGGCTTCGAACGGCAGGAACTCATCGTCAGGAACGAAAATTTCGCGCTGGGCCAGATCCACGACGTCCAAATCGTACGATCAGACAAAGGGAGGAGAGTCTCGATCTACGTCGACAATTACCCACCGCAAATTTACGTGTTCAACGTGGGCCACAAAGCCGACGCTCAGTTCAATGAGCTGCAGAGCATATACGTCGGCCGTAATGAGTCCATGAATACGGGAGAAGGTTTCGTCGGCTGCATTACACGCGTGCAATTCGAAGATCACGTCCCCCTAAGGAGGCTGTTCCAAGAGTCCAGACGTTCCAACGTTCACGCCAACCCAGACAACCTTAGAGAAGACACCTGCGGCATCGAAGCGGTAACTTATCCGGAAGAGGGTAGCGAAACCAGACCGCCGCCAACGTTGCCTCCCGGAGTCTTCAGAGAGATTTATAGACCAGCTCTGAATGAATCCGCCATCTTGGGTATAGTGTTGGCTGTGTTGTTCGCCGCACTCATAATTATGTGTTTCATACTCTCGAGATTCATCGCAAGGCACAAAGGCGACTACGTTACCCAAGAGGATCATGGCGCCACCGACGCGCCCGATGCTGACACTGCCGTGATGCATGCCAAGACTGGTCACCATGTAATTAAGAAGAAGGAGTGGTTCCTTTAGGGAGTTCGAAACATACATTCCCGTCGGTTTCGAGCTGAGTGACCGCATCTCTGGGATGGCGCTCGGAGGCCGTCACCTCCTACATGTACAAAAGAGACGAGATCATCTACGATCGAGAGCGTCTCGGTACTCGTTCGGAGAAGTTCAAAAAGAAGTGCCTTAACTTTCTATATCCAATAGGATGGATGAGCTGAGAATCGATGAATGAGCGATGACTGACATGGGTGAGAATATCTGAGGAATGCATATGATTTTTTTGTGCAATCCAGTCGCAAACACTAAATAATATCTTGGTCCTACCGCGCTCCCGTCATCGCTCGGGGAGCGCCGGGAAAGGAACGGAAGCTTCATGGCAGCTGGGCTTGGCTCCGCGAACCTCGCGGCAAGCTCCGGGAAAGAGTCGTTGAGAAGCTATTTTTGTAAGACGCGTATGCTTGGTGATTAAATATTTATAATTCTCGAGGCCCCTCGTATTCTTTCCTGCAAGTTGTTGAATGACTTGACATTCAGATGGCAAGATATACTCGGCGAGTCAGAATAATCTTCGGACGGAACTCGATGAAGGGAGAGTTTCGATAACGGAATTCAATGGGAAATTATCCTGTCCGGAGTGGATGGACCTCCCTTCATCTCTTAGCCTAGGGAAAGCAGCTTCGCGACCCTCCTTCAAGAGAAATGCCAAGGGATCGTCCTCGATTACGTTCCACTCCCGGCGAGGAACGGTATCGCCAAGTACGGAAGACCTCCGAGAATAAGCTTCTCAGGGTTTTGGGTCCGTTGCAGGGAGACCTCAACTTTCATGGAAATGATACGCCTCCCGTCCGAGAGGGAATTCGATCGTCTACACCTGACGAAGTGGAATATACGTCAGCCTCCGCCCGAAGTCGAATGGCCCGAGGCCATCGAAAGTGGTAATGTTCCCCAATGTTCCCCCAATAATCTTCCCTCTCCGGAATCGAGCTTCTGACAGACGCTTTCTTAGTTCCATGCGAAATCCTCTTGGGAGAGACTTCCCGAAAACGATTCCAGATATGGTTATCCTCCCGTTTGTCGGACATTTCGATCGATGGACCGAAATCGCTGTGAGTCGCGAACTTCGTGAACGGCTCTGATCAGCATGTTGTCCGACGAGAGACTAGTGATGGTCGGGCCCCCAAGAAGAAGAAATTTCGGTCACGGACGTTGTTTCCGTGGTCGGAGACGTTCCTCACCGTGATACCCGATATCAGCTATGCGAGAAAGCATTACCAATACAGCATTTCCTTGCGGGGAGCATTTCTTGAGCTCGAAATTTTGCAGGGGGCTTAGACATCATGATCTGCCCCGGAGTGGCTTTCACCAGACGAGGTCATCGTCTAGGACACGGTATGGGATACTACGACCGGTCAGTTCTCTTCACCTTGATCAGCATCGCGGTGGACATCAAGCAAGATTGGAATAACATTCTCGTGAAGCTCTACTCCGCTTATAGGTACATCGCTCGCTTATCGGGATCTGCGAGAGAGCCCATGCTCATCGGAGTCGCTTTCGATGAGCAGATCCTGGAAGACATTCCCTGTGATGAAACGGACGTTCTCCTCGACAAAGTCATCACGAGTGAAGCGCCCGAGCGTCAATAAGAATCGCTCTCTCATGCATCCCAGCGGGGGGTGTGAGGACGAGCTCTTTCCGTGCCCGAAAAAAAAATCTCACGCACCTTCTCCTAGAAGTAGATATCCTCAAGCTAGTAATAAAGATATCAAGATTCGGTGGTGTGGGATCATTGCGAGGTTGCATTTATATCATGTCATCTTCGCCTCACAATGCGGGACAATTCCGTCGACAATCAACTCGTCTCTCCAGTGACATAATCTTACCTAATGTTTTTCGACATCGTATTCTATTTTCTACCACAGATTTCCAATCTCCAACTTTCCCATGCATTCGGTCATCGTCTCCTAATCACTCGTTCACTTTTTTGTTTTTCGTTGAATCTTGCTGCGATGATTGCTCTTCCATAATTACAAATACAAAGATTTACAGCACTTACTTATCCGATAATGAAGGAGTGTTTCTGCTCTTGCCTGAGAAACTTGCTCAGCTCTCCTGCTCCAAACAACAAACAAGGGCATCCGGTTTCTTATCGGGTCGTGTCTCGTATATTACAGTCTTACATCAATCATCAAAGAATACACGGTTATGAAATCTTTGGCCACATAGATCAATCATATAATTTGGCAAGCATCCTTCTGTTCATCCATCCATCCATCCATTCATCGCACCGATCACTCGGACGATCAATCTCGAGGGATTCTAGCCCTCTCGGCGCTTCGAGAGAACTCTCTTTGGGAGCAGCCAATCGTACAGCCTCGGTTCCCTTCGTGGGAGCTCACCGACGGCGGACTCAATAGATACAAGTGGGTACGAAACCGGATTTTCCTCTGATGATAGGAGGGTCACCGAACAGACTGCGTTTCTGCTTCGCATTCTTCGGCTCTCGGATGCGGATCCAATCTCGAGCGACACATCGGCTTAAATCTACGACCCATTGCCAGCCCTACGAGGCGGCGACTCTGCTCAGATCGGCCCATCAGCTCATCCAGGGCCCTGACTGGCGCGAATATTCTCGACGAAGAAGACTAGAAGTCCGTCGCCGATTCCATTCACTGTCATGGGCAATCGGGGGAACGTTGGATCGACCCGCGTTCCCGACAAGGGCAAGCCCGGTCCGTCGCACATGCACGAGTTTCGAGCTCAAGCCGAGAGGACAACGTGATTGGCCGTTGGCATGAAATGGTCGCCGGACCCCGTCACATAAAATTGAGCCTGGAAGTTCGAGTTCGTATCGCGACGCATCGACGAGAGCTTACGGAGGGGAGAAATAATTCAGATATCCGCGACGGGAGTAAAGCGGCCGGAGCCAGGGGGATTCGATGGAACGAGGGAATGATATACCGTTGGCATCATCATTCCTTCCTCAGAACATTAATCGGGATCTTCCAAGAATTACATCATATGGTTTTTTGATCGTTGTTTGGTTGCTCCTTGTTCATCGTGAAGCCACTTCTTCAGAAGCGGAAAGTCGAGTATCGCAAGTTTGCTTCTGGCTGTATCCGACTCATCACATCGATGGTACTTCTCCAACAGGCAGATAGACGGGGTGACTAGATCAAAGCTTCTTTGTTTAATGCTCGTGATTTTCGCATCCTATTGTACACACATATAAATCTAAAAGCATATACCTTGTCTTGAACAGAATGAGAATGGAGCGACGAACGCAATGACGGATATTCTGCCGGGCGCCATTCATACTGGGGGGAAGACACTGAGTGGATTAGACTTGAAGACAATGGTGTCTGATTCCAGCGGCGAGTCAGAAACAACTCTACTGGAGTAGGCGCTAGTCAGCCCCTCACTAATCTGTCTACCAGTTCGATGGAGCGCTATCGACTTCTAACTACATCGAAAACAACGGGGGTCGAATGGGTACCGAATCCAATAGCGATTCCTCGAATTCCATGTGATTTATATGCAGGAGATCGAAGAATTACAACTTTTGACGGAATACCAGGAGGTCGATTTTGCATTCATAAAGATCAGTGATCATGGACAGACACGGTCTCGAATCGTTCTCTTTCAAGAGCTTCACAAATTCGTTGCAAAAAGTCAGTGCATCCCGGCGGCGGCCCCCAGAATTCCGTTACCATCAACGAAAGTCTTTTCCAACATTCTACACGCAGATATCACCGTCCTCTCGGTCGATTCAGTCGATCAGCATAAATCGACTTGGACAATACATGGATTCAGCTCCACTGACCTCGGTAAAGAGAGGTCCTGTCAATCTGATTCCATTACTCATAGGCTCTTGATCATGCAAATGTGTGGATGCATGTTCGTTCGTGGATGCATGAAAGGATGAATGAATGGATGAACGTATACGTATGTACGTTAGAACGTGAAATACGTATGCTTGTATGTGTGGTGTTCCGCACCAGTCGGTGGTGTTCGACGTGGGGTAAAGCACAGGAGGGCGGACCGAGTAGAACTCCTCCCAAGTTAGACTCTTGTTTTCCGCTCGGATTCTCGAAGTATCTCATCGAAGTATGTATATAGTGATAATTGTTGTATTACTTGGTTCGTTCTAAGCTACATTAATCGTAAACGATCATACGCTCCTTCTCACCGCATAGTTCTCTTGTAAATTAGGTTGGGTCACGGGAATATCCATCTTATCGTAGTTCTAATAACACCTTGTCAGGTTTCCGTCGCTCAATAGTTGGCTTCTATCTTGTCGAAAATGCATAACATCACGTTGTGTCGTCAGTGCCGATGCAGGAACAGGAACTTTGTGTACAGCTTCACCGTGTCACGTCATCTGACCTTTCGCGAAGCTCGCCATCTCGCATGAGCTCCGCTCCAGTTCCAATATGAACCTCTTCTCGATTCCGCAAGCTTTCTTCCTCCTTTCTCCCAGCATCCACTCGGTTCCTCTTTTTTGTTTCCTGCTCTCGTCGTTTCCAACTGTTCTTGTCCCAACATCCCGCTCTCTTTCTCATGTTCCACCAGTTCTCATCGCAAACCTGCAGCATGCCAAAAATGTTTCATCTTGTTTGCAAAAAAATGAGATCGGAAGGCACCCGTTCTGCATAAGAGATGGCTGTCTATCAGCTTCGCTGTAGAGCTTTTGTGTTTCAATGTGTCTTCTGCTCGTTTAGAGATCATCGAATAGAGATCATCGTCCGTCTATTCAAGGCTACTTTCTTCTCTCCGGCCTTCCAAGACTAAAATGCTTCCTTCGGAAAGGGATCAATCACTCTCACGGGGTTTACTCAAGTCTTCGATATTTGGGCAAATTAATTCACGCGGACTAGACATCAGCAACTCAATTCCTCGTCTAGCCTCGCCTCCTGAGGCGGCGGGCTGAGACTCGGCATTCGGATGCTCGATTCCTCGAGCCGCGTTTCCGCCTACATATATGCGACGAGGAAACAGAGCGGCTCAAAACGAAAATCGGGAGTACCTTGTTGTACTCTATGCGACCATTCCAGACCGACCGACGGAGGTCAGGTAGCAAGCGATCGCAGCTACCGTCCTGTCTATCCCGACCGCAATGGACGGGCACGGTTCGGAGGAAGGATCGTACGAATACAGCGGCCACCGATAGATGTCCCCGATCGAAAACTCAAGAAGTTGCGTTATTCTCCTGCACGCGGGGCAAGGATTTTCTTCTACCCGTTCATCATTCACGGACGCGATGGCGATTTCGAAGGTTTTTCCGGTTCCTTCTCTTCTTTGGGTATTCGCACTATTTCGAGAGTCGTGATAAAGAGTATGGCATGGGCGGCAGATGAGGCAATCAATAACTTGCTCCACGCGTCCGTGAACGAGAAGAGAACTGAGGAGCACACTTGACCATGTGATGTCGAAATTCAAGAGGACCGCTAACAACAAACTAGGTTCATTTTTCGACTCACACGGTCTGCCTGCGCCTCCGACTCCACTAACTAGGGAACAGTTTACGATGAACTAAGCATTGGGTAGCATCTCTTTCCAACGATTTTAATCAGTGACTCGATTGATTTCGCAATCGGGCCGCTGACCGTCGAATGAATGAGTAATCGATCGTTTGAACAAGCGACTGCTCCCGAACACGGTTCCGTCGCGGTGATGGTTCTGGTGAAGGATCTTCTTGCTGATTAGATTCGTGTTTCGGGTTTTTAAATCCGGAACAAGTCTCTCCTATCGTCATCTCTGTTGTCGCTGCTGGTTCCGTCCGTAGACTCTTATTTGCTTGTGGTTTGTATTTGGTTCGCTATGGCGATGAATTGACGAAGCTCAAACCCACGGACCTTTATGGTGATCACGACGACTGTTGGATTTTCACGTCTCGGGCCATCAAGGCTTGCAATAGTGGTTTGAAGTTCTCCTGCTCCTGAAGAAGGGCCTCGCTGCAAAGAGAAAGACCAGAACGCTCGTCAGACGCTGAGGGGCCAGCTCCGTCTCTTCACGAAATCGGCTCTCGAGATATTATGCGGTGAGCTATCGAATTGATTGATCGATTCGATCAGAGAAACGACCGGATGACAATGCTAAATGGATGGGTGAGTGGATAAACGGGTGGGATGGTGGATGCTTAATCGATGAAAGGAAAACAAGAGTAACAATTCAGTGATTAACAGCAACATCAACAACAACGACAGTGACAGCAACATTGACCATTGGTGAAGATCAATCTCGACAATCTTCGACAACCACACAAGAGCAGAGAGTCAAGAAGCGTTGAATTGAAAACAATGAAATGATCGAAAGCATAATGAAATTAATGTTAGGTAGGTAGGTAGAAGAGATGGGTGAAGTTGGATCTCCTGATGTCTTTCGGATAGATCTCAAAGAAGATTTTACAAAGAAATTATTCGGATGGGAGAGAAGCTGACGTACGGGAATTAGTGAGGTAAAAACGAAGAAAAGCAGTCGAGGTTACTCAAGAGCGGAAGGACAAGGATTTCCGATAGATTGGTGGATCGCTTATTCGATCGATTCGATTGATTGAACGAGAGATTGAGTCCTGAGCGGGACTTACACAGATCTAAGTGGTCCAGAGGTGATACAGAGAGGTGGAGTCTTCTACAAGGTAGGTGGACGTATTTCGTGCATCGTGTGAGGTCATCTGCTCGCTTGACTGACTCATCAATTTACAGATATCTGCTACAGCCGTCGTTGCTGCTGTTGCTGTTACGTTGTTGCTCATGCTTTTCCGTTTTTGTATGCGTTCGCAGCGTGGATGCGTTCTGTCCGTTTTTTGGCTGTCTGTGTACAAGTGTTACAGAGGATGTCTGCCATTTCGATCGGAGTCTCCTTGCGCTCAATCGGAGCTGATCATTCGGACGAGGGGGGGGGGGGTCCGGCACTAGGAAACCCCTTTGGGCAGCATTGTGATGTCGGGGAACGAATCTCGTTCATGGTTTGACTGACGGGGATTTCGCCCGCGAACCGCGGTCTGAACAGCAAGACGGCTGTCTTTTCGAGAGCGTTATCATCATATCGAACGACTTGGCTTTCGAGAGTCTTCCTGTTTGTCTGTTCAATCAACTGTGTGACCGATTCTTGCATTCAGTGACTGAGAGGAACGTGTTTGATGTACTTTCTGTAATTCGTTGTCGAGTTGAAATTTACCAGAAGTCTGGCAGGAGCGTCCGATTGGCCGCAGTTGATCGATGGTCGCCAGGGGTCTGAGCTACTAATTCCCCATAGGTGCGTTTACGACTGCTCTTGGAGCTATTGACAACACGGGCTTCGAGATATTTAAAGACCCGGTCGTAACCTTGTCCTGGAATAGATTCAAAATCCGATTGTTAGGGTTCTGTTCGACCTCGCCCGATAAGCTCAAGCGACGACGCATCAACGAATATCAACTCACCGAACACAGTCGCCTCGCCGGGTTCGTCGCGCAAAGATTGTGGATATCTCGCCACCATTTCTCGGGCTACCTCGGCGATTTGGCGCCTCGCGGGTCGGGCTCCAAACTGCTGCTCCATGGCTGCACAAACGATGCGGATCATCTCCAGCCGGTCCCTGGATAAATTGAGACGGATGAGCCGCACAGCTTTCACGGGAAAGGTTGACAATTCCTCGAATATCGATATCCGTGTGAGCATTTCTCTGGCGGGCTAGAGTATTTCGAGCATACGCTACCTCTTGTCCAACTTGCGACCTTCCTCAAGTGTTTGAATGACATAGTCAGGCAGGCGGTCCCACGGTATCTGGAATAAACCAGCTACACCCAAACCTGGTGAAACTCCACCAAGCGGACCTCCTCCCAAAGATCCACCGACTAAGCCTCCACCGCCGTTCATTAGCATGCCTTGCGGAGACGGTGCTGCAATCGGAGAATAATGAAAATTAGCTCCTTCTTGCTCTCAAAGACACGGAGGGAGAAGTTCTCCTGTACCTATTTCTTTCTCCCGGGTCTCAGTTCCGTTCGGAGCTTCCAATCTCGCTCGAATGAGCTGATTCTAAGATATTCGGCGGCTCACCCTGTAGAGGTGTCTTTAATGTAATGTCTGGCAAGATTTCAGCCACATTCTTGCAATCGTTGCTCCCGACGTTTTGTGGTGATTTCAGCAAGAGATCGTCCCCTTCGACCATCTGAGCCACTGGGGACTGGGGTCCACCATTCATCGTGTGGTTCTGATTGGAATTCGACATCGCGGAATCGCTTTCATCCGAGTCACCTGAAGAGAGGATCGAAAGACAGCCTTGTAAGCCTGCTCGCGAGATCGATCGGAGGTTGATCGTGTGTGTCTCCCGTGAATGAATGTTTGATATCGCCTGCTGATGAGACGGGCAGAGAATTGCTAGAATTAGGCCAAATGATGGTTTCCTTACAGGTCCACCACGTACCCTGTTGACCAGATTCTGCTTGGCTGCTGCTCAATCCATTCAGGTCAGCGTGTGGCTGCTGTTGTAGGAGCTGTTGGTAAGCTGCCATGGCGGCTTGGTTTCTCGAAACCGCATCCCGGTCATGGTTGTTGGCACTCTGGTGATTGGTGTGGTTATGTAGAACGCCATGATGATGACTCAGACCCAGGTGGTTGAGCGAAGCAGGCAGCGTCGTCGAATAACCTCGAGAGCGTCGTTCTCTGATATATCCTCCAGCTGCAAGAAACCCCGTTCGATATTGAGAGTGAGTGGGACTTAGAGCTCTCCACGGAGCACCGGCACGCGTCCCCCGCAAACACTCTTGCGCGGCACCTCGCGAGCGAATTCTCATTCCCTTCAGCTCATATCGTGCAGTCTACGGATAGCATTGAGAGTCCGAAAATGGGATCGAGAGAGAAATTTTGAATGTTCGGATTAATGAAATCAGCATGCTGATGTGGAACTCACGTCGTTCGAAATGCCACCCGCTCTCGGATAGGACGAATATTTTCTCAAAACTCGAGTCTTGCAGAACCTCGACTATCACGTCGTCCTCTATTTCGGTTCCATCTTCTAAATATACCCGGACGTGGCCCGGGTCCCTGGTTCCAAAAACGAACTCGTCAGACCGATATAGGTAAATCCAATATTCTCACGCCATAGGTGACAATCGGATTCGGAATCCTCACGGACGACTCCTCAGCATATAACTGACAGCTGATTAAATATATCGGACGACCGGAGTACTAACCTGGCTAGTCCTTTAGCGATTGCTTGTCTCTTGAGATCGTCGCCGTCTGTGATGTTAAGTAGTTTCTTCCTACTCTTATCCGTCGACCACACTCTGACCAACACCATCGTTGTAAGTTCCTGTAAGATGATAATTCCAATGAATCGAGAGCCGGCGAGCATCACTTCGTGGACCTCCACGAGTACGGTCCTGGGCCACGGAGTATTCCAACATCCCGGTGGCGAGATCTGTCTCCGAAAAGAAATGGAGCCCGCTCTCCAAATGATGTGATTCGATCAACATGCCACTCCGTAAGGTGGATGAAGCGGAATTCCCCCGATATTTATGGAAACTATAATGGATAATGAAAGATAATTCCGCGATCCACCTCCGGCAACCTGACACGTCGAAGTCACAAGGGAACGAGTTTTTACCAAATACAAGGAGAGAACGCAGTCGCGAAGATTAGCTCAAATCGACAGTGTGGGGGCGATCCTGTGGAATGCGGCGCGCGAGCGATATTATGGAAGAAAATGCGCAGACCGAAGATGACCACGACATAGGCTCCGGCATACAACGGGTGAGTTTTGTTTTGTAGAGATAGAGTTCTGCACACATTACTTATAACATCGCACATGGTCATAACATACATGTTTGTAGGCGCACAAAACGTCTTCCCCTCATCCGAGAAACCCTTGCTGGTGATCGCGGGAGATTGCTCCGGCGGAAGGGAAATATGTTTCAGGTCGATTCTTCGGAATCTGTAGAGTGAGATTGGGGGCAATATTCGGCCTCGCTCATGGAAGGCGAACCCTGAATAGGAACCTTCGCTTCCGACTCAATAGCTCTCGTATTGACCGTTTCCTTCGCAGCAGAGCGCGGCATCTTATAATTTCATTATACAGAGATAGGGAAGTATGCTGTATACGGCGCGTATGAGTGGGGAAACTCGTACTCCCTCTCGCGCCAGAGTATCCATTCCGCGGATTCATGGAATCGAACAGGGGAGCCGAGTGAATCGACTGATATCGATTCTCTCGTCATCATCCCTCCGTAGCGTTTCAGTACATCGAGGCACCATTTCCTCCCCGATGGGGGGAAGGATTCCGTAAATAGGCGTCCACGGTCGAGGAGATCAGCCGCAGGAAGGTGGTGGCTCGGTCTAAAGTTTTCGAGATTTCCGAGTTTAATTCTCCGCTCTTCGTTCAACTAGGCTTAAGCATAGTGCAGCTCGATTCTGCTGTATTACTCTCAGAATAATTGGAAATGAATAGATCGGGGACGTAGGCGTTGCGATCTGCAGATTGAGAAATGGAAATTTCGCTCCGTTTTCAGGTCTGGCGAACCTAGGTACCGACCATAGGAAAAAGGGTGAAGTGAGCGCTACTCATTTGAAATCCTCCGGATAAAGGGAACAGCAGTGAAATCGACTAAATCATTGATATCGATTCCTTGAATCGCTGCTCCCTCTGAGAGGTATGCTGGCTGCTTGCCGTCGGCGTATGGGGATCTCGTCACCTAGTATGAGTGTTGAGTCGTGTATTGACGACGAACGAAGGGACGAATGTATGAGTGTGCGCATACGACGCAAGGAATGGTAGCTCTCTCGCTGCCGATTCGGGACGTTTGATCTAGAGCTCGAAAGGAGGGGAAGAGGGAGTGGCGGTGAAGGACTTGGGAGGTGGTCGATGGCGTTCGCCTGCCTCGCCAGACCATTCGTCCAACCGTCCGTCCGCCCGTACGCCTGTCCGGTCTCCGGTCCGTGTTGCCCGAGCGAGCCCCCTCATTCGTTCGTTTCACTCTCCCTCGTTTCGCTCGACGATGACTTCAGCAGCTGACTTGGCTTCCCTTCGATCTCGGCCCTCACCCGCCCCGAATTTCTTGGGCCCTAATTCTTCTACAACTCCCCCAAAGCTATGTCCGATGGTGGTGGCGGCAGCGACGGGCTCCAGCAATGGTGGCGGCGGTAGTCGTCCCTCTCTCAACTCAGCTTCGGAAAATTCACTCGAGAGAGAAAGAGCGAGCGAGCGATAGCAAACTACTCTTGAACAGCCAACTGCGTCGTTTCCACCGCTCTTCAGCACCTTCTCCACATTTCCTCTCCGTTCCATTGCTGACTCCCTCTTCCGCTCCCCTCCTCCCCCATTTCATCCTTGCCCCATGATTCTTCCCCACAAATTACCCCACTATCCCATCCTTTGGCCATCGTTGCAGCAGAGCAGTGTAATCCGTTCCATATATAGAGGAGCTCGCTCGGCCCTCCGCGAAGGTTTGCCTCGAACTCTCGTCGTCGCCGCCGCCACCGTCCTCCTCCTCCCCCCCCGCCCCCGACTTCTTGCTCCCAACCTCCAGCCTTCGAATCCCTTCTTTCTCCATCGCTCATCCAGTGAGTTCCATATCCTCGCTGTGGTGCTCCTCGTCCTCCTCCGGTTCCCGCTATGCTGCCTGCGCCGCTCCGTCTCTATCTCCCTCCCTGCCATGTCGATTCAGAGTGCGTTGCTCCCCGCGAGCAGGAGCGCATGCCCCGCTCTTCGGCTTCGCAACACCCCCTCCCTTCGTTCATTCGTTCGTTGGTCCGACTGTCTGTACGTCCGTCGTTTCGTTCGCTGCCAACTCTCGCCGTTTCTCATTCTCTCTCGCCACTTTCTCAAATCCTCTCTCCCAATTTTGAGTCCGTTCGACCATTTGAGGAGGGAACGAACCAAAGGAGGAGCTAGGGATAGAGGGGAAAAGGAGGAGGGATAGCCGCTTGCCTGGTCGGTCGCTCGGGTGGATGAAGGGGACGGAAATAAGGGCAGACAGTGAGCGACTCAGAGAGTGAACTGAAGAGCGGAGGGAGCGAAGCAAAGCTTACATCCATCTCAAAGACAAGTTCAAACATGAAGCTTCATCGCTTCATGTCTTACCAGCGGAATTCCGAGCTGTTCCTCGTCGCCCGCCGGCGATTTCAGCTCATCGCCACCAACGGAGGGTAGAGAGACCCAACCTCCCTACGCGAGACGAAATCACGTTTGGCAATTCAAGGAGTATTGGAATATCGAGAATCATTCCCATTGGTGGGGACTGGTATTGGAAATTTCGTTGTGTTTGAAAACAGTACCGATGGATGTCAAGTCATCATGGAAAGCACTGACGCTTGGGAGTAATCTCTGTTTAGAGACCTCGACGGGAGCCCGCCCGCAGATCGAGACAAGATTGGGGAAACTCAGTGCCATCGATAACTGTATGCTGTTGGCAGGCTACGGGATATCGCCGACGGAATAATGTTCCGGATCCGAACGAAAATTCCCGATACCGAGTCAGATCTGCGTTTCAACCAATTCCTGCAAATCATGGATGGATGAGATCAGCGAGTTTTTCGAATCTTTTGAGAAAACCTCGTCATCATCGAGATCATCATCACCACGGGCCGGAGAGAGGCGGGAGAAGGAGCAACCGAAATATAACAGAATCGAAAACAGACCTCGCTGAGCGAGAGAGAAAAAGGCGGGTACACTCAATCGTTTCCTCTCCCAAAGACTGACTGCGGCTGGCAGCAAGATTCGAGAATCGATTCACAAAGATTTGGAAAATTTTTAGCCTCGTTCACTGCTGGGCGCATGCTGAAGAGACCGAGAGAGAATAGGAAAGGGAACAGGAATACAGCGACATGAGTCATTACTCAGTTTCCCTCAACGCTCCTCTAGAGTTTGTATGATCCATGCGTCGATATTTCTCAATCCGTGGGCATGTGCGGGAACGCTGAGCGGGGGCCCACCGGGACCGAGATGAAACGGAGTATTCCGCAGGATCCGCTCCCAACATCCCAATGAAGTCATTCAATTCGGATAGAATCCCTCGAGGATGCGCATCGAGAGAACTCGTCTTGGTGACCGGAGGACCATCGAGATGAAACTCGGAATCGATTTCGAAATCTCAGCTCGGATAGCGCATGTCGGATGTAGGTCGCCACTGACGGCCATTCCCGTCCGATGATGAGCATAGCGACCATCATCGAGAGCATAGACGGTGGTAACGGCACACAAGGGTTAGCTGACGGGGGTGGTCATGACCTTGATGTTCCGAAAGAGGACACAGAGACTCGGCGCAGTTGCTGCGCTACTTTGTACTTGTTTCGCGGCATCCTCCTCGCCGGCAGACACGCAGGCAGGCAGGCAGGCAACCGGGTCGGCAGTCAGGCAAGCGTGCGCTTCCCTTGTATGTGTGCCGTCGAAATGTGTGAGCGTGTGTTGTGCGTGAGAGTGGCGGGCGGTGGAGCACGGGAGGGTCGCCCTGGGAAGGGTCGGGGGATGTATTGCGGCTGGTTGCGCGAGAACGTTGCGTAGTAGGAAACAGTGGAGGGCAAGAGAGCGAGAGAGGGAGCGCGCTGGCGGAGAATCGGACTGACGGACGGACGGCCACTCGCCCGAACAGGCCGTGAGACATACGTACGGATGGACCCAAAGACGCACGAACGGAAGACCTAAAGAGGAGGAAAAAAGGGGGGTGAAGCGGTGGTCGCGACTGCCCTTTTAGTCCGAGGAACAAACGCAGAGATGTTCCCACGCTCCTTCCTTCCTCGTCGTCGTCGCCGTCTCGTCCCCTCCCCTTCGCTTGCGCGGAAACGTTTGCCGAAGCGCCCTTAGCCAACATGTCGCTTTGCCCTAGCTTCCCCTTGCGTCGATTGCTTACTGACGTGCTGGCCTGAGTGGCTGCCCCCCTCGACTGACCCCGACTGGCTTTGGCAAGGATCAGCTCGTTCGAGGCCGAGTCAATTTGACTCGGGGTCGCAGTCTCAGAGGAGGAGGAAAGAGAAGAGAACGGCCTTTCACCCCCTGAATCGGTCTGTCCGCCACCTGTTTCTTTCTCCCGATGTCCCCTCCCCTGAACCCCCGACCCCGTCCGTGAAATATCATCCTTCCATCACGAGTGCTGCATAAGGGCATCTTTCCTCGGGAAAGTGTTCTTCGACGATCTGTCTCGGATTTCATTTCGCTGAACTCGGATCGAAATCTAATTCTCCAGGAATGGGTCTCGGACTCCCTCAACTCTTGTCTCGCGCCAGATTGACAAGTCTCTCCCTCCCACGTATATCCGAGCAGCGCAGCCTTGGTTTCGGAGCTGAAACCCAGCGCAGTAGCGAGGAAGCCTGTGAATGGTATCCGTGCATCGGGCCGTATGTCGGTTGCGACGGATAGATCTCGGCAGAGACCTTTATTTCCTCGAGCAGAATCGCATGTGTCTGTCTGTGCAATCTGTCCCCCCGGCGGTCTCTAGTGAGCACATTCGACGGATTCAGGAGAAGTCAGGGATCCCCACCCCGAACCAGAACGTTCATATATCGTTCATACAGCGGATAAATCGATCGTAGCTCGAAAATCATGGCTGAAACCTGGAGTTTCGCTCGCCCCGCATCAGATCTATTGAGAGCTTTGGAAGATCAGAACCGGAAGCGACGGGGGGCGAACAGCAAATGACCCGTTATAAGTTTTCTCAGTCATCAGAGCTGAGAAGTCCGATCCGCTAGTTCATTCAGTTCCTCAACGAGACGCGGCGGTGGTATGACCGAATCAAGGCGCTGCAATGCTCGCTTGCTTGCTCGCTTACTCGTTGGCCCCAGGGGACATCTGGCCTTCGCCTTCATTCTCGGCCATCCACCGAGAGCGGAGCACGCGGACCGCACGTTGCCTCAAGACCGTCCGTTTGACCGCCCGTTCGCCCAGCCCTCCCTGTCCAGAGTAGTCTATCCTCCCGAATGTATACCGCACGGTGAAATCGGCCACACGAAACTTCCCAGTTCACGCTTGAGAACCTGTCCGCGAAATCGAAGACTCCGCTCGGAAGTACCTACAAAAGCTGCTGGCCGCAAGCTCAGCTGGAAACAATCCGCAGCCAGGAAACCAGCCAACGAAGTCGAGTTGCGTCACAGAGCTGGGCGAGTCTCTCGGAGAAGCACGCATGCACAAGCGACTTCACAGGAGGACTAGCCGACCTGGAGGAGGTTGGGAGCAGGAAATGCCACCGACTCCTCCTGAATCAGATGGAACCCACAATATCCCATGGTTCGGTGCCTGTTCGATCGTCCTACTATCCGGCGGGCTTGCGGAATAGTAGTGGAGCAGGCGGCAGGCCCGTGTGCTGGTTAAACTCACTCACGTTTCCTAGCTCGCTCGCTGGCTCAGTGGCTGGCTCGCTAGCTGGTGGTGTTGTGACTCTTCCGCCGGCGGTCTCACGTTGCGCGTAATGTTGTTGCCGTTGATTTGGCGCGATTCAGCTCCTTGGACCTTCGAACAGCCGTACCAGTCGAGTTGATCCGTTGATGGCGGCCCACTCTTCACTGAACTGCATCACAGCACTCTATGGAAGGAGCATTCACTCACAGAGAGTGGGCTGGGGGCGACTCACAAAATACAAATACAATAAAACTACAGAAGAGAGAGAGGAGCACCGGGTCCTCGCAGAGGGCGCTGCGATCGCTTTCTTTGACCAATCAGGACACGGCTTGAATTCGGAATTGACTGAGTCAGCGTTACTATTTCGAGCTGGCTGACTGGCTGGCTGCCTGGCTGCTGCTTGCCTGGCTCTGGCTCCCTGCTTGCCTGCCTGCCTGCCACCCTGCTGCCTGCTGCCGTAGGTTGTACAGCAGCAAACGAAGCATCGACGATAACAACAACGACATCGAATGAGAGAGTTCGAGATGAGCGGTAAAGGCGGCGGCAACAGCGATCCGAGCACTGAAAATATTGGACGGCGATAGTCGCTTTGAACTTCGGCTTTGATCCCTTAAGCCACGCTTGGCCAACCAGTGGTCTCTCCGCTGGAGATTCCAAACTCTGTCGCGAGGAGTGACTCTTGCGGGAATATTCTCAAATATCTGATGGCACTGATCACTTTCATAGAATCCGAAGAGATCATGCAATGCACTCGAGGTATTGATTGAGGGTACGCGATGCCCATCGCTGTCGAAGTCAAGTTCTTGGTTCCCCGAATACACCGCGGAACTCGGATAGTGTCAGTGCGGGGGCCGGATCGGACAAGCCGCCCTCCAGAGGAGATCCGATGTGGCAATCAGGAGTGAATTGATTGATCACAAATGGCTGTGTTTTTCTAACCTTCCCCTTGAATGTCGCGTTCATGCTCCGGGACCGCTTGTTGAGACTCGATTTCGTCCCGCTCGCAACAACGAGGAATTGATCGAGACATTGATTAGCTGAGGATCTCTCGACGAGCGAGCTCATATCTATGTGTGAATATCTACGATGAATCGCGAGAAACTATGCACTCACCGAATGTCGACACGCAGGACAAGGACTGCGGTGATATTCAGGAACGGGAATCGCGGAACGATCACGTCTCTAGGAGTCGATCCAGTCAACTGATAGACGGCAGCCTGAGAAGTCCCTCCGGAGGACTGACTTGCACCCTTCGCCAGGTTCCTCGACCGTCTGAATGCGCTCCACATGGATTTCGACAACCGAACAGTCAGCAGACAATCCGATCGGGAATTAACGGTAGCCGGCGGGACAGGCAAGCAGTTGACGCAAATAGAGAACCATTTGCCGCCTGATCATAGTTGCGTACTTAGATACATACGAACGAGGAGGCCCCTCTGCGATACGGAACTTCCGAAGCTGCTCCAATCTCGCGCGTGTTATCAAAAATCGAGGATAGAGGCCTGGAAACATCCTCTGAGATTCTGAATCACGCATTCGGACTCATCCAACCTGGCGGTTCCGTCTCAGATGCAGTCTAGCAGTACTCGAGCGTGTTTCGAGCATGCAGCATTCCTGAACGAGAAAATTCAGTAAATAATTTTCTTATCATCAGCATCGTTCCCGGTGACTGAAGGAATATTGCAAAACTGAAGCAGCCAGAAATTCACATAGAATGATAGCATGCAGGAGAGAGCTCTCCCCGGGTCCGAGCTCACTCAGTCTTCTGATCGCGCCTGCTCGGTCGCACGGCTCCGCGATCCGAGACGGAATGTGTCGGAAAGAAGAAAGTCAGGAAGTTCTGGTCGGCTTCGGCCCCCCTTGTCTCCGGAAATGTTTCGTTTTACCGTACGTTCTGCGAACGATTCTCAATTCCTGAGTCTGTTCCTACGGGCGATTCTCATCGCACCAGTCGGATCAACAGTACAGCGACCCCTGTCCTGGGCTCTGGAGCGACGTCACAGTTTCTCAGACACTTGGCGGACCCGAGATCCGAAAACAGACGTCCAGAGAAAATCATAGTCAGGGCGTCTGGGCATGAGTGCCATGTATATCGATCGGATGGCGATTCTCGAATAATGAACATCGAACCAGGAGTGAAATCCCGAAATCTCCAATTATTTCACTTTCTATGTATCGAACCTCCGAGGCGAGAACCCCCCTCTCGAGAGCCTCGATTCGAGCAATCGAGGGAATCTTCTGCGAAACTCCCAAGAGACCTGATTCGCATCAAAGAATAGAATGAGCATGCTTTCGTCCACACAGAAGAAATCGGTTTCATATTTCGTTCTTTGTTCCTACTGCGAACCCCTTTTTCGTACCGTAATGGAGGAGTTTTAAAGAGAATTCTGCATGAGATTCTTCTGAGAGCTCTTTTGCCGACGAGCAAGCCAGTTGGGTGACTGGGTGGCTCCGTTTTGATCCCCACACCAGCGATGCACAGACGCGCCGATGAACAAAAATGAAAATCACCCCAATGCTTCATCGGTCTGCTGCCGCAACGGCTGCTGCTATAAAAACAGCCCGCTGCTGACATGAAAGAACCGAAGCGAGCGCGCCAGCGAGTGAACTCACAGTCCGATATACGGATGGATCGACGAACGGACGATGTACCGACCGATGATTTGAATCGCTAGCCTGCCTAGTTTAGTCGTCGTTGTCGTCGCTGCCGCTGCTGCTGCTGCTGCTGCTGCCGGGCCTCTCGAACAACCAAGAGCAGCAGCAGGGCAGTTTCGAGTTCGGTCGATTATCAGTCAGCATTCCATAACTGCATCTCAGGGCCATCATCACGAGATTCCTGCATCCATAGCCCGAGAAAGGAGGTTGCGTTTTAAAGGAAAAGTCTCGCGTTTCATTCTTGACACAATACCAGTTTCGAGGGCCCCCAGTAAATGTGACTGACTGGGTGAATAGTAGAGCGAGCGGAGGAACGAGAGGTACATACATCTATGTATGTATGTATGTATATTGAGGGAGAGCGCGATAGAGGGGGAAAGGGGGCCGGAGGGAGGGCCGCGCGAGAAGGAAGCGGGACCGGCGGGATCGCGCTGGGCATAGGCAGGAGGAATCAGAGAGCGCACAACCGAGCACGCAAGAGGGCAAGCGGGCGCAAGAGAGAGATCCCGGTCGAGTGGGAGAAAGAGAGCGAGGGGGCAGGGGAGAGATCACAGTGTTTTAGGAGGCCTCCATGTATTTTTGCCCATTTCCCTCCCCCTCTGCTAGGAGTGGAGTGTAGGTTGGATAGCACTGGTGGTCGCGGCGGGTAGTAAGTTGAGAAGCGCGGACGAGCTGGTGGGCGGCCTGGCTGGAATACATGGGGATCATGGGAGAGGGAAAACCGAGAACCAAGAGGCATTACCTTTCGCTTGCACGGGCCCGTTTCGCCACATCTTCCTCCAAAATGGCCGTGCTCATGGAGGAGCACCAGCCGAACCAAGCTGTTTGATGTACCCGAGCACCATTTGGCATCGTTCAGCCACTAATTGTGGTGACATTCCCGCTTAACATCAGTGTTGGAATTTAGTTATCTGGTTTGTTCCTCGACTGTCAACGGGCGTGCACATTCCCGAGTTCAGACTTCACAAAACGAGCTTCCTGATTCGAGAACTTCGAGTGTCACTCATCGCTCGGCTCCTTCATTTCCCTGAAATTTAATCGACCAGGGAATGGTTTGAAAAACGATAGGCGATATTGCTCTCCGCCGATTTCGGTCATCGCTCTCGAGAGATTGAGGCCGCTGAGCGATTCTCATCCACGCGTGCGAACTGATGGACTGGACGTAGGCTGGCTCATCGGAACCTTCGAAGCTCGAAAGCGAGAGGGCGAGTATCTCTTGCAAAATTCTCAATAAACCCAACTCGCGATTCTTCCTGACCCCGTTATGCATGATCTATTCACAGTCGCTCCCATGCAGCGAAGAACATAAGATAACCCCTATTTCCTACTGCAGGTTCACCATGTCCGAGCGCTGCAATGTGCCCAGTGTCATCGATCTCCTGGAGGAGCTGCAAAGAATTCGTCATCTCATCCCAGACGACAGCAACAGCAGCAGCTGTGGAGGTGGCGGCGGTGGTGACGAGGACGACGTCGACGTAAGAAGAGGTCAGCGCGGCAGTCGGTCTAATATGGTTTATGATGATAAATCATGTCACAACTAGACGAGCCTCGACATGAGAGGCCAAAGAGAGTTAAAAAATTATCCGTCTCGACTGCACACCCACTTCAATCAAGGCACCGCAAAACTCACACGTGTTTTCGATCATAGCCTTCGTCTCTAACGCACCCCATCCGGAATAGTCAGCAATGGAAGCCTAATGTAGAGAGGTTGGAGCACTTTCGAACCTTGCCTGTGATCTTAAAACTAGAGATATCTCTAAGAGCATTCGATGATTTCTGTCCGTGAGAAGTGTTCCTCGGGCCAATCTTTGGTATACATACTCCTGCATGCCAACAGCAGCACAAGATACCTCCGGCGGGAAGTCTAGCTATCTCCACGGTGGTTCTGGCGCCGCCTGCGAGAAAATCCCTCGCCGGGTCACGTTTTTAAAGACTTTATGTCCCTGGAAAACGATCGCAGACTGGAGAAGCACACAGATTCTATTTTCCTAATGCCAAGATTTGGAGTTCGACGAGAAGATTGACCCGTCTTCGATTCAAGCTGTGAATGCTCTCCCTTATTCCATGATCAGTAAGTGACCAGACCAGATTATATGTTATAGACTCAGATTCTATCTTTCAATAAACTTTTTACTCGAGTAAAGAGTGTCCTCACTGTTCGAACTTCAGATCGGCTCTGATCCTAACCCTGAGAATGAACAGATATAATGTAGCCGCTTTACCTCCCTAGACGAGTGTTCTAACATGGAACGAGAGAATCGCGACCCACCGAGTGGTTGCGCGATCGTATCAAGAATCAAATAATCCCCGCGTGCACTAAAATAGGGAATACGATCAACTTTGGAGCACTTGTGAAAAATGATAGCACTGTCCCCTGAATGAACGAAGACAACCTGCACAATGTGAAGAGCTCAATGTAGATGTCGCAAACGATTTTCGCACGATGATTTCTTTCGCCGACATATCGATGATTCAATTAAGTCCTGTCATTTAGTTCCAACCCGTCAGGAATGGACTGCAGCCGGGGGAGGATTGAGAGAGCGTCTCACACCGCGAAGCTATACACTCTGACTCGCCTCACCTGGGAAGATTTTCGTTCCTACGCATTCTGTCCCGCATGGGTGGAAATTCCATGGAGCCCCCTTTCGGTTCGACTACCAATAGACACGATCATCCGTGAACGATCCCCGGAGTGTCTAGAGACCCATCCCGCCCGCCTAAAACGAAAACTTCTGTGAAGCAGCTCGAGACTCCACAATCGTCCCGATATCGGATGGATTCGCATTCGATCCAACGCATGGAAATCGTTTGGACTTGGAGCCGTGGTCGCGAACGCGACGACCCCTGACGCAATGGTTCGTCGAAGAAGCGTCACCAAGCGTCATCACAACCCCACCGCACCGGAGCGTGCGCCCTTCTTCGCTCTGCCTAGATTTCCCCACCCCTCCGTCCGAGTTCCTCAGTAGCGATTCGCCGAGACGCCAACGGTCGAGAGTGCCATGGCACATCGGAGGTGAAATCTCGAGCAAAAGGAAGAAAAAACTCGACTCAGTGCTCAGCTTCCGTAGCGATGATCAAAGTAGCGGCGTTTCCCAGGGAACACCTCTTGTCTGGAGCGCCAACAGCAGACGGTGTTCCCGGGACTTGCTTGAAGTACCGAATCAAAGAATAGGCTGTGATCAAGACTTCACTGATCTCGATCTCTGGAGAGCGCAATCCGCCGAAGTGAGTGGTGTCCTCGCTTCAGTGTTCCCTATCGGAGTCCTCAGTTTCGGTGTCCGGCGATTTCGGAACACTTCTGAGGCGACAGACCCCTGAATGAATATCCGATGAGGCTCTAAGCAAACTATCCTCAGGTGATCGGTGGGGTTCAAAATCTTCACATGGACGAACTTGCTCAAATCGTCAGAAATAAGAATATGGTCAGGAGGAGGAGCGCGGATTTACTAGAAGACTGTCTCCGAAGGTTGGTGACTTGGGCAGTAACCTTCAGCGTGATGCGATATCAGCCTCATATAGCTATTCCAGAGAGGATTCCTCCGATTGATCTCATAAAACAGTCGTTTCGCTCCTATTAAGGCACACCCGCTCACTATCGGAAGTGGACAATCTACAGATGGTGGGAATGGTTACAGCGAATCAGATCGTATCGAAA
This sequence comes from Galendromus occidentalis, assembly GCF_000255335.2. Taxonomy (NCBI): domain Eukaryota; kingdom Metazoa; phylum Arthropoda; class Arachnida; order Mesostigmata; family Phytoseiidae; genus Galendromus; species Galendromus occidentalis. The sequence goes on along the minus strand of NW_003805109.1, from coordinate 149,473 downwards.
AGAAGATGGCGTCGAATGGTTCTCAGAGAACGCGCAGTCGATGCCTTCGCTCTAACTTGTGGAGGTAAGATGAGATCTCCTCCGAGCCCGTTTCCCGCTCCATGGATACTGGCACCCGTCCATCCGGGCTCGCCTTCAAGTTTTCTTCTTCGACAGGTACATGCTGCATAGCTTGTTTATACGCGTGCGTAGCCTACTTCTTCCTGCCAGGAACTTGGCCTACCGTCTTCGGACCCTGCGAAGATGCTCTCTGCGCCCTAAAATAGCTAGGCTACGACCTTGAAGAACTAGCGGCATCATCAGACGCGGCCCAAATTTATGCCTCCCCACGAAACGAGAGATACAGGTTTCTACTCGTCCCGATAGATTCCTCTGAAAGGTGATCGACCAAGGTTTCGACGAATGAAATGAGATTGGGTGCCCAAGAGGGAGCAGAGATATTCCTTGGCCGTCAGAATCGGGGGATCCGCTTCGGTAGGAGTCACGCGATAGGTAGAAATTATTGCTCAGTTTACGTAGACTTGAGAATAAAATCATTCGATCCTGTTGTATACTCTGTGCTGTTTCAAAAATCTCGTCGACTCTGGGGAGATCGACGACTTGTCTTTCCTCGGAAGATAGCAGTCCGGTTATGAGACTCGTGGCGAGGGGGCCTCGACGCGAAAACTTGTTCGTAGACTTCTCAGTAAGGCAGATTTCAGAAGTTTCTTCAGGTTCCGGTCTCACATCACGCCAACATCCTGGATAAGATCTTCGAAACTTCATTCGCCAAGAAGTCCACGTTCGCCACTCCCGCTGTTTCTCCGGGAGCTTCTGCGTAAACACGTACAATGTCCTCGGTTCCGGACGGTCTCACGAAACACCGAGCTTGCGGGAATCGCGAAACTATATCGTCGATTGCCTCTTGTAGCCCTGTCGGTGCTACGCAAGTTCTCTCTGCGTTCGCGGTCTTGATCACAGTTCGATCCTTCACCTTAAAATGAAAGCATGGTTACTCGAGCACGATGGCATGCTCGGGTTGTGAGAGATAATATCGGAGATCCTCGAACGAGATCGGAGAGATCGTAGAAGTTGGGGTCTTCCACTCACGGCGACCTTCAGTTGTCGACACGGCAGATCCTCGTATTCACTGAGCCAGTCGCTGACGTCAGTGTCCGAAGTTCTGAAAAGAATCCCAGTCGAGAATTATGTATTCCAGTCGAATATTTACCATGAAGACTCCTGACTAGGCGAGCTTGGGAGACCGCACCTCAGGACGTATTCGACGAGAAGCATATCTGAGAGAGCGTCGCCCACTGCCTCGTTGGTGAGGTCTATGAAGTCGCTTATAGTAGCCGCCTCTTCAGAGCTCAAAGCAGACACACGATTTTTGATCGTGTCGCTGAAGCAGATCTGCAATGATATCGAGTCAGTCTCGCTCAACTCCTAAATGCCAGCGCTTCGAAGCTCCCGCTCATGGTGTTGGCTGGCGCTGCGATCGATCGAATCTTCGAAAATCGAATGGTATCAGGAGCGAGGACTCCGAAAACGTACCGTTCCGTGCCCGTTTGCCTCGAAGTATATACCGACGTCGGCTTTCTGAGCTTCATGGTGGAGGTGCTTCACGCCCGTGGGAACGCACAATGCATTTATTCCCTGAAAGCATAAAATCCCGAATGATCACCGAGCTATCCCGGGTATCGGGGAACAGGTGTGAATCTTCTTTCGCTTCCGCGGAACGTACGAGTTTCTCCGAGATGTACTTGGTAGAGCTCCCATTGGCGTAAGCAGTCTGCACTAAAGCTATCCCGACATCGCTCAGTCCCGCCTCCCCGAAGAGTTTCTTGATGTAGGATCCTAGGAGGGTGGCGATTCGATCACCGTCCAGAAGCCTGAACAAAGGAGAAATGAAGGTCACCTCATGAATGACTGTAGTCGACATCCCACCCGATCTGATTTATCCATCTCAATTCTCAGCGCCGTGCGTCGCAGCAGATACGCGATCACAGAGAGGAAGGTGGTTACCTGAACTTGCCGTCCGCATCTTGGAAGAAATAAACTATACGATCCGCATCACCGTCCAGAGACGCATATCGGCCGAGAGTTTTCAATGAGAGGCCTGGAATGAAGCAATTCTCAACATGTAGAGCGAGATATTACCGGACCGTGCATCATGTCCTTCTACCCATATGAGGATCTCTGATCTCAACGCGTAGAGTCAGGGGTACACTTGCCGACTGGAGCCCCCTGTGAGATCTTGACATAGTCAGCGCCACACTGGTCATTCAGCGGACCATTTCCGTCGTTCACAACGCTGATCTGGAAGAGAATATAGTCGAAACTCAGTCCCGGGGCTGCTCGGCGAGAAGAGAGAGCGATCAGCGCAATTCCAGAGAATGCCACGACGGGATACCTCTAAGATGTTCTTCAGTTGTTCACTCAGCAGGTGGACCGCTCGAGCTCCAACCCCGTTAGCCGCATCAATTGTCAGAGCAGGAGTGTAACGCAAGGGTTGTTTGGTCTGTAACGGGGAGAGTTATCAGATTGCCGCTGACCGAATCCCGGGAACTTTCCGAGAAAGAAGCGCTCCGGATCGGAACCTACTTTCGAAGCGAGTCGGATGAAGGCCGAGGTGAGTTTATCATAGTACCCGTGCACGGATGGCTCACCGTATTTTGGATCATTCGTGCACCTGCAAGAATATACGTGGACTCTCGGTTGATATCGATTTCAAATGCTGCGTGAGCCCTTGATACTCATCAGCTGAGCAACTCACCTCACAACGAAATGCAATTGCGGTGTTGTCACGAGCCCGAGACTTTTGACCGCACAACCCAGACTCGTTGCTCCTTCGGACGCCGCGTCGTGCAGGGACACCGAGCTGGCTCGCGTGTCGTATCCAATTATCTGGAACCCCAGACGCGGAGAAGCCTCTTAAATGTTCGACCCGATTATTCACTCAGGTAAAATCCGATCATCATCATGTCCTGCTCCTGGTCTGAGAAACATCCGAATTTACCAAGTTACTCGGCGCATCGGACGGAATCGAGAAATCCGAAACGATCTTGGTTAACTGGCCCTCCAGTTGATCATCGTCTGCATTTAACACCGCTGAAAGAGACGGAGTATTACGATACGATCGAGGAACCATTCATTCACTGCCGGGGGAGGGGGCTTCATCAAAAGGGTAGATCTATCAGCGAATGTGGTCAATTACCAAGTGATTATCAAGTTGCTCACCGGCAGAGTGGGGCATATTCGTATTCGTGAATACGAATACCTATATTCGATTTTTTTATAAATACGAATATATTCGTAAGCGCATGATGATCGTATTCATATCCGTATTCATAAATTTTATGTGAATACGCCCGTATTCATACGAATGAGACGAGCTGAGAGGCTACTTGGCGGTTTTCGGGCACGTTGAGCTCGATTCCGGGGTCAGGGCTCAACAGAAAATTGAGCTATTGGAACATTTGAGCAGTTTGCACTCGCAGGAATTTCAGTGAGCTTTCCCATCGCATCGCTTTCCGATCCAAGCATGCTCAGCGAACTCGCCGCGATGTGGAATGAAAAACTTGAGCGCCGTTCTCATGCTAAGGCTCCCGTTCCGTTCCTGGTTTTCACGAAGACCGAAATTTACGTGAACCGGACTCATTCATGATTTGACGGTGGATGACCGCTTCAAACGTCACAAATTTACGACCCTCGTCGTTCTCAAATGCTCATTGCTGGATTCGAATTTCGATTCCTCCATCCGAGTGAGATTCGGATTGCCCGCTCTCAGCAGCCGACCTCGCCGTAGCAGTCGGCACGCAGCGGCGCTCGCTGCCCCGTCAACAAAAGCAGTCGTCGAGCGCGCAAACACGAACAGGAGGAAGTGTATGCACACAAAGTTCCATTGCTCTACTCAAGATAAGGCAGCTCCGCAGTTACTCGAAATGAATTCCGCGGGGGGTATCGTCGCTGTAGAAGGAAGCTCTCACGTGACATCACTGTCGTCCTCGGTCAAAATCGCCCTCAACAGTGCATTCTTTAAATGCGGTAGCACGGACCCAAGTTTCTCAGCCCGGACTCTGTCGACCGCGCACTCAATTGTCGCAGTGTGCCGAAGATGTGACCCCTCAGCTCCAGAGAAGAAGAAGCAGATTCGCATCAGTCCGAAAAGCACTTGGAATCTTTTCAAGCACTTGCTAGCACACCACTCTCAGACGGAAGCCGATGATTTCAGAACATGGCTGGAGAATCAAGGAGTCGCTTTCGTGCTGAGCAATCCAAATGATGGAGGTAAGACGCGAATTCAGAGATGCGCGCGTCCTTTACAGATGCAATTCGACGACTTGATCACTGAGTTCATCTTGCGATCAATGATACCCCTACGGGTTGTGGAAGAGTCGTCGTTCAAGAAGATTCTTGATTTCCTGAAGTTCGATCGACTGGGGTTGAAGCTCATGAGTCGGCGTACTCTGGGTCGCAGAATCGACTTGACGTACGACGGCAACGTGGATCGCCTGCGCGAAGCTCTAAAGAAAACGACGTGGGTGGCGACCACGGCAGGCATCTGGTCCAATAACAAGAGAAGCTTCTTCGGTATGACCGTTCATTGGATCGATGAACAGTACAAACGGAGGTCGGCAGCTTTGGCGTGTCGGCGGTTCCGCGGAGTCCATTCGTTCGAGAAGATTGCTGAGATCACTTCAAAAATACACAAACTCTTCAACCTCTCATGCTCTAAAATCGCAGCCACTGTCACTGATAAGGGCTCTAATTTCGTCAAGGCCTTTCGAGAATTCGGAGTGGAGGTTGGGAACCTCAGGTTGGCAGACGAAGAGGAAGGAGAAGTCGAAGTCCCGGAAGAGCCGCGGGAGGATCAGGAAGAGGAGGTGGAAGAAGAAGGAGAGGCGGAAGAAGAAGAAGAGGCGGAGCTCAACCCGTGGATAGAATGCAGAGAGGCATTCCGATTACCGTCGCACGCTCGGTGTGCGGCGCACACGTTGTTTTTGTGCGCAACAACAGATGTCCAGCGCGTATTGAACAGCGATGCCGACCTTCGGAATCTCCATCACTCGGTGCTGCTCAAGTGTAACGCTCTGTGGAAAACAAGTCGGCGACCGAAGTCAGCCGAGATCATCAAGGCGGTCACAGGCAAATCGTTGTTGCGGCCTGTTGCAACCCGGTGGACCAGCCTTTACGATAGTTTGCGAGCTTTGGTCGATCTCCGAGAGCTCATCTACGATCTGTCTGTCGAGCTGAACATCCGGACGATCTTGACTCCGAGCGACATCTCGTATATCGAGGAGTATCTGAAATGTGTCAAACCCATCGCCGATGCCCTCGATATACTCCAAGAAGAGGAGGCTGCGTTTTACGGCGTGTTACTCCCGACCCTCCACGTGGTGAAACGTCAATTGAACTCGTTGTCCCGAACTTCACTCCAGTACTGTCGACCGCTCGTCGAGGGATACTTGCTGAGTGTCGGAAACCGCTTTGCAGAGGACTTCGACTGCCAAACTGTACGCGGCGAGAAAGCTGCCATCGCCGCTCTCTCTTTGCCTCGCTTCAAAAAGAGGTGGTTCCCCTGCATTCCGGAGGAAACTCAGGAGTATATACTCAATCGCTTCAATGATCTTATCCGGGAGCAGTTGACACCGGCGAATCCTCAGGACAGCGAGCCGATGGAGGTCGACCCCTACTATGACTTCGGGGAAGGGCCGCAAATGCCAGCGGCTCCAATAATAATCGATCTCAACCAGCATCGGCAGCCAATAATGATGCAGTATCTGAACGACCCGCAGACAAACCCGACGATGCTGCGGAACTATCCCCCGATAGATCGCGTCTTCAGGCAGTTCAACACGGCACCGCCCTCCAGCGCCGCGGTACAACGGCTTTTCTCGTATGCGACGATGACCAACTCGCCGAAAAGCAATCGCCTGAGTGACGAGAGATTTGAGCAGCGCGTAGTGCTCCCCATCAATGAACCTCTGGATTCATGAGAAGATCTGAGGAATGTGCAATAAATAAATAATGAAATTCTTTCCTTTCCTCAACAATGATCAAGCCTCTTGTGTTCCTTAGGGAGTTTCTGGTGGACAAGGATCGCGGTCTCTACCGAGTAATTCGGTTGCAGAATCCTGTGCTGAAGATTTACCGAGCAAGCCCCGCTCGCGTTCGTAGCGCCATCAAACAAAGTTTTCCCTATGAGTACGAATCTATCTGCTCATGCGAATTCGCCACATATAGACGGAAGAAGAGGGTCCTGACCCTGAAATCGTGCTCAGCTTGGCCGAAAACCCCCAATCAGCCTCCTGGCTCGTCCCCGTGGCGTCATTAAATGGCGTCATTAAAATCATTATTCTTAATATTATGGCGTATTCACAAATATTCTATGAATACGAATATATTCGTAAATACGAATGCATATATTCGTACTCGTATTCGTATTCATATCCGTATTCATAAAGAAAAATTCGAATATATTCCTATTCACGAATACGAATATGCCCCACTCTACGAATATGCGTCACTCACCGGTGACGCAGCGTTCCCAGCTCAGTTCCATCATTTCACCATGAGGATCCACGAGCTTGGCCCCGTTGTCGCACTCCGGGTTGTGCGAGGCCGTTACCTGCGGAGACCAATCACGAGATATTGATTCGTCGCATATTTGGGCTTCGATCATTTCGCTTCCCATCTTCGATTCGTCCCCATGACGCGTGAATGGAGCCACCAAAAGATATTGTTGGCGTCACACAAAAATCTGGCCGTCGGAACCGATTATCCGCCTCGCAAGATGACGACTAGATCGTTTTCCGGGATCTGATCCTCTCACCCGGAAGATGAAAACGTCCCGAGCTGTCTATCAAAATACCAGGATTGCTGATCAGTCGAAGAAGGAGCACTTAATTCCTAGAGAATCACTTTTCTGCCTCCTCTGAGGGAGCTCAGTCGAGAGTCGAGGGGAGGTCTCCTCGGTAGACTCACCATAATCCCGACTGTAGCTCCGCGCAATGCACGGGATCTCAAGGCGGCGACAACTCCTAGACGGAACATAGCAGTCTTCAGGACGTCAGACCTAGAAAAAGAGCACTTGGGTCTAGTATCGAAGCTATTATTATCAGGGGTTCCTATCATGAATGATCATAGTAGTGAACGTGATTGATGAGGATGACGCTGGACTAAATATTAGAGGAGGTGATCCTGCTGGCGCGGCGTCTGGAGTGTTAGCGTGAATGAATGATTTACAATGGTCCGTCCGTCGCCGGGGACAGATTCCGGAGCCCTATTTTTCACGTGTGCTCATGGGCCAGAGAAGCCTTTGTGAGCCCTGAGAAAACTTATTCATCGACCAGAGGGAACCATTCATCGCGCAGGCCTATGGTGGGCCCGCTGGATCGGCCCTCATCAATATCGAGCCTCTCTCGCCATTGGAACGGTTTGTCCGATTTTATAATCAGACTCCACGCTCTTCCAAGGGAACTCCTCGGACTTCCGCAAGTGAAAGGCGGTTAAAAATAAAAAGCGATGCGATCTCTCCGAAAGCCCGCGAGGAAGAGTCGACTGGCTTATGGCCGAGTAAAAGTGCGAAAATTGCAATGTCTGGGTTGGCATCCCTCACGACCACGCTGAAGCCGTCATCGAGTAGAGCTCGGAGATTTTCGAAGCGAGAAGTCGAGGGCTCGCTTCGCAATGAAGTTCTATGTCCTCCCGAACTTTAGCGCTCCGAGCCGGTTTCCACGATCCTGGATAGAAGTTCCGCGGATACCGCTGCGGAGACCCTACTCGACTTCCGACCGCAAACATGGGGACCCCTTCACTCGCAGCCAGAGTAGTGTGTGCCACGAGAGCTCCGTCTAAGTGAATCTGAATTGTTTCCTACACTATATGTATGTTCGGATACGTATGGCGGAGGCTCGCTAAGGAACATTGCCACGGGCTCAGCGAACTCACCTGGTCCGGACCCCGGAGGTTCCGTAGGAGAAAACAACCCCATCCAATCGCGGATAGAGAGTCGCGCTCAAATCGATAACTTTCTGGAACATGGCTCAAGACGTCAAAACTCTAGTAGTGTAAAGAATCGTTCCAAAAAGTTTTGGAGCTATTCGAAGAGCAGGTCCTTGTTCTCTCTCATTGGGGAAGGGAGGCAGACTTCGAACTCACGAGCGCCAACGCTCCCACAGCACGAGGATTACCATGCTCGCGATGTCCCAGAGCATTCAATCCGAAAATCTTCCCTCGACTCATCCGAAGTGCTTGAGTGGTGAGAGATCCTCACGGTGGAGGGCAATCATTATTCCCCCCTGAGCTCTCCCGAACTCTTGAAAGAGCGCTCGCCGAGACTTGACGGCAACAGTAGATGCTCATGCCAAGCCAGTCTTAGAGCTAGAGGTGCAACCCGTGGCAAGTACTACCGATACCAGGACCACAGTCTGCCTAGAATCGACTCTGATTGATTGATTGATTGATTAACCATCCCTGGTGTTACAAGATATACATTGTATCCAGGATACCCCATGCGCGGGGGCGAGTCTTCTCAGCTGGTTATAGGTTGGTGGATCCGACGTTTGCAGGGGACGTATCTCATCGTCTCCCGCTCCCATCTCTCTAGACTCTAGACTACTTTTTGTTCGCTCTACAGTTTCTCGTGTTGAGTCGTCGTGTAGGCCTAGTCTTTTGCGGATCTCTGGCTCTTCTGAAGCGGAGGCGTCGTGCGAAGCGCTACCGTGAGTGAGGGTCTTCCACCAAGCGCTGGGAGGCGACTTGGGGATCACCGTATCGGTCGTTCCCGATTTCGATGCAGTTCCTTGTTTATGGAAAGACTCGATGTTCAACTCGAGGAACCGATGAGTGCTTCATCCGCTTGGGAAATTCGTTCTGGGCGGAGCTAATGATACCACTCGACGCTACTCATTCGGGAAGCGTCGATCTAGTTCGGGAATCTCCAGGACCATGAATCCTGCAATCATCCAGAGTTGACGTGCGATTTCGTATCGAAGGGAGACGCCTGTGCCATGACGAGCGATGCATTCGCACAGACCCGCGGTTCACATATTACTTTAGTTTGTCCCGACTCTCAGGATCCCTTCGGACCTCCCGCCATATCCACCTGGGAGCGTCAATGCTTGCCGAGTGAATTGGGCTAGACGATGACTGGGGTGGAATGACGACGTCCAATCCCCGAGTCGGTGGTTGTGGAAGCTTGAGGTACTCCAAGTTGCCGCCGATTGCCGGACATCGAGAGCAGGTTGCGGTCAGGTATTCGTTACCGGAGTTCAGGCATATATCACCGGAAGCTCCTTCAGATGCGTTCGAATTGCAGCTAACTTCCTTTCGGCTGACCACTCGGCGAGCACTCTGGAGAGAGCATTGGCTCAACCGGCTCATCGACTATTCCATTTGATCTCGTGACCGTCATCCGTTGGAGCAGCCCCATGTTGCGCTTTCCAACTTGGACGACCCGATGCTACCTAATATATTAGGGGTCGAACTCTCAGAACAGGAAAACTGCCTGTAGCGCGAACGTCACTCGAGGAAAATGAGGGAAAAGCACGCTGATCACGGAACAGAAAGTCAGAGCCGACTCGGGTTATCCCTCGAGTACCGCTGAGACCCTACGCCGAACCGACCCGTCGACAATGTCTAGCTCAATTGTTCATGATCACTCTGAGTCTGATACGAAAAAAAGGGAAGCGATCAAGAGGATCAGAATTCGTGACGGATTCCCTGATGAATGAATATCGTTCTGAGCTGGATTCTACTTCGAGGGACGCTTGCATGAGAGGCGATAAGGTTATGGGTGATGCCTCGGTTGCGGTCGCTTCTCATTATAAGCAGCAGCTCGGACGCCTTTGCCTTATGGGCCGTCCCTCAGTATGGGCATAGCTTTCGCGTAGCTAAATAAAACGGCGTTGGCCTCCAACTGTTCGATTGGCTATAACGCTGGAGGCATAGTCTGGAATGGTTTTGATATGTCCCTGATGACCTCTTGAAGCGAGATCGAAACCTGGAGATTTTTTGTTCCGACATGTTTCGCCTACCGAGCGGAATGTCACGAGTAGTAAATCTGACCGATCGATCACAATTTCTCCCATCTAGCGGTCGAGCGACTAGCCTCCGAACGAGAGCGCGGCTCCGTGAATTTCAGCAGCTTTATTCAGAAAGCCGCGTCGCAATTGGTCTGAAAAAACCGGTACCACTCTTGACGAATTAACTATTGTTCTGACGGACATTCAAGATTGATGCGGTGATGAGTGGATCCTCCACCGACTTGGCCTGGAATGATGGGAGTAATGCCAAAGTTCTGAAACATTCTGTCTGATCAAGGAGACAACTGAAGCCGTCACTCTTCCGATGACCGATGGATGTATCAATTTGTTCGCGATCGCTTGCACAAGATACGGCGGAACCGCTCTCTGACCGCGGGAATAAGACGGGGTTCGGAGCTTCATACCGCGAGCTTCGTATCTTTTTTCACGGCTCTCTCACGCCATTCTGACCTTGGGAAAACTCGCATGAACTGACGTGACGGGAGCATTATGCGACCTGAGCTTGCGGAAAAAGAAGCGATCTGTCTTGAGTGATGGGTAATTCCGACGTCGGGGAACTTGCGTGCTTATGAGCGGAAAATATCGCTCGCTGGACAAATCTCCAGGTGCGAATTATAAGCTTGAATGAAATCCGGCCCGACAAGCATATTGTCAGGGTCATATGTCATAGATTAGCTCCCAGGTTGTCGTCAGATGCTTTTTACTTCAATGCTGACGTTTGTTTCCTGTTGTGTCGCAACCGCGGTACCGTAAGGACGCACTTCTCAGCTCCGAATTTTCCTTTTCCCTGTTCCGACTTTGGCAGAGGCGTATTCCAATTTGGGAGTATCCGTTGTCCTGGCCCACTAGTTTTCCGATGATGATTAGACGATGATGATAAATTGGAATCCCTCCGATGATGCGTTGCGCGGTGCGGCCTACCCGGTCTGGCCGATCTTCGGCGTCTGTTTCGCCAAAGCAGTGAGCGAGTCCCGGCGGAGGACCAAAAACATCAAAACGCGAGACGCGGGACCCTGAGAACTGGAAATCAAAAACCAGCGGAAAGAAATTACGGGCGGAAATTCTGGACACAAATTGATTGTGCCCGAAATAGTGGATTCGATCGATTCGCGAATCACCTCTGCAAGCGAATAAGCTGGAAAGAAATCCTAGACTGGATGATGGATCAGTAGGTGCGAGAAGCGGGCTCAGATCCGTCGACTGGCGTCTTGGACTTGACGACGGAGAGCTCTTCGGCGGCTATGCGCCAGTGAGGGTCTGCTTCAGAAATGTCCCTCGGCAATTACTAGAGAAAATCATCGCAACAGCGGTCGGTCGAGTCGGAGAGCGGTAACCAAAAAACGGATTATGATCAACGAGATTCCGCCTCAATTGAGGCACTAAGATTTGTATTTCTCGAAGTTCCGGGGAAATTCTCTCCGGATCGAATGAGAACTCAGCTTAGAGATTTGCTCCTGCCAGCTTATCGAGCAGCACATGTGCCACCCAGGACCTATAGGTACTTTTCTAATTGGCGATGCTTTCGATATTCGGGGATCACATTGGCTGCGTCAGTTTCCGGGTCAGACCCTTAAGCTGGGCAGCGTCCACAACAAGTTTTTGAGGACCCGATATGAACGAGATGAAGGTCTCTCGAGCAGATGACGCCTGAGCTAATGCAGCGACTCGTACGTTTTACAGATGGGTTTATCGTTGGGCACTGGCCGGCGGAATGCGAAGTTTTCACAATCAGACAGCGATTGGAGAGCAATCTTCCCGGGAAGTCTCAACTCTCCACACTCAGACGGACTGATTTATCTTGCGAGAGCATCCTTCTGTAGCTTGGTCCTACGCGGAGGGCCCAAGAAATGAGTTAATCCTGGTCCGTCTTGGGCGAGTGAACTGGAGACTATTCTTTCCCCGAGTAATCGGATGCTCTAAGATGTCGTCAGAAAAGCGTAGTTTCCTAATCCCGGTACTTATCTCTCTGGGCATCGATAAACACAGAAAAACCCAGCTGATACAGAATTCATGATTCCGAAAACCTCACGTAAGCCTGAACTTATGGCGCTCTTGCTGACTTCACAGGCACTCCAAGAATGCCGCCATAGTACAATGAAAACAGTGAACAGTGAAACAGTAAAATGTTTAACGTTGACGGGAGCAGGTGCCATAGTCGTCACGGCGCGGCGCGAGCTCGAATTGGCTCACAGAGTAGAGCACTTCTGCAGTGTTGATTCGCTCGGAGCCGGTGGCCGCTTTCAAGAACCGTCACATCGGATATCACGCATGCGCATTCCAGCTGTAGTCAGACCACTCACCTTTCGCAAACGTGCGCCGATGTGTCAGCAGCACTACGAGTTGGCTGCTTGCGCGTATGTTTCTCTGTCATTCTTCTGAGATTGGAATTGAGAGTAGTGATACTCGATAGGTGGATAAGGATCCGGGATGCTCTTCTAGTGTGCCGTTGTAGATCTTCCACACTGTCAAACAGGTCTGAGCAAGTTCTCTTTGGAAGCTTCTCACGTTCCTTTTGTGTGCGTGTCTCAGGTGAGTTTGGAAAGCGGCGTTTGATTTTCAAGGCGCATTCGCCCCATCGAGTGTGTTCGTTGATTGATCGTGATTCAGACGAGCATGGTGGAACATTCACCGGTAGATGTCATCTTCGCCAAATGTCCGATACGCATTTCAACGAGAGAACTGGGTGGAGTTGGCTGCTTGCGGCTATTACTTACAGTTACGTCAGAAGAATCATACAAGCCTCTGCTCCGTTGACGTGTACTGTGACTTTCGTGCGTATTCATGTCGGTTCGGGAAGCGAGCAGAGCTGACCAAGACTCTCTTTGATTTCCGACACCGGTTGATTCGGATTCGTTTTCTTATCTCGATGTGCGCTCGGCTCTCGGACCTACGGTCGAGCGATCTACGTCGTCTAGAACTCTCACGATCAGTTATGAGCGAGGTTAAATCATCGATACGTCGATAAGAATCCTCGGAATTGAAATGCGGAGCCGGCTAAAATCAGGCTCGTGTACAGACGACCGAAGTCTCAGATCCTTCGAAGGGCTCAATGGAGTCCCACCGATTTGTAGTACCGGCCCGACGATGAGAGAGAGACTCATTACCGAAGCTGACATCTCCGATCCGCAGTGGATCTGATTGTCTCGCCGAGACGTGAATGTTTTTTTTAGAGCACTTGTAGCTTCGAATTTCTGATACCAGCAGGCGAGTGCTCAGTGATTTCCGGTCGGCATTGATCTTGCCGCCATTTCGTGTCGCGTTTCAGACTTGTGTCCCCAGAAGGACTTCTATGGCTTCAGAAGAATTCGTGTTCATATATCGGAACGGACGAAAATTTACGAACGCCGCTCTGTATTCTGCATTCATAGATTCGAAGATCTCCTGGATTGAATTCTCTTCCTGTCAGCTCGGTGACTGTTCACTGGACGATTCGGTTAATCAGGGAAAGAGAAGGCGGAAAATGCTACAGCCGAGAAAAGCCACTGAGATTTCATGACCGCGCGTTCATAGAATTCGATTTGATGCTCTGGGGACGGATGAGGGATATGAGCGCCGCGCCGCTCCGTGCTCTGGGTGTATGATTTCGTTGTTTTCACATCGTTATTTCTTGAGTGATCGATACAGAAGGTTTTATTGACCGAACTTCACGAGGCTGAATTCGGGAAACTCCGTCGGGGAGTCCAGCCCGCCAGGATTTGATGGTACTAAGACGTGGAAACGCGAACACGTAAGAAGTATGGCTCGAAAACCATCAGCATCATCCTTTTTTCTCGTTGTATTCGGCCGAGGGTTCGTCTGCTTAATGGAGGGGTCGCGTAGCAACGGAACGGAGGAAAGAGTGGAATTAGTCGGTGGATTGCCACTGCTGCCTCTCAAACTCGGAATATTACGTCAAGTCGAGAGGGTCAGCGGAGCAGCAAGGGGGACGATATTGCGAGAGAAGAATCCCAAAACCGCTGCTACCGTCGTCATTCTCATCGATAATCGCGAATTGGCTTTGGCGCTATCCCTTTTCTTGTTGCTGTTGTTGTCGTCGTAGTCGTTGTTGTTTGTGCTGTTGGCGGTCGCATATTCATCTATATTTTGATCCTCGACGACGACGGTTGGATACCCTGGTTCACGACGAGAGTCAGATCTTGCTGAGGGAGAGAGGGAACTCTCTGTCGTCGAGAACTTCTTCTGCTGCTGCTGCAGTTTTCTCACGCAGCAGCAACAACAAGTGCTGGTGGAAGAGGGGAAGGTATGTTCGGTTCCGACGTTTTCGTCCACTGCGCTTGTCGGGTCCCTGCCCGTATTCGCAGGCTCACGTGGCCCAAGTTAGCCGTATCGTGTATAGCTAATTGGCCACCGTCGACTCCGAGATTCTCTCGTGAGTGGTGTGCTCGCGTACGTGTCCGTCATCAGCGGCATACACGAGAACCGACGGGTTCCAGCAGGAGCTGTGGGAGAGAAAAAAAGAAGAACTTCCGTGACTGTGCTGGCCCCTCTGACACCGAAACATCTGAGTGAGTCAGCTTGGCGGCCTACGTCGCAAGTCGCAAGTCTGACTGAGTTCTGTAGAAGGACGCGTGATTCTCCGTATTTCGATTGGTTTAACTACTCTGCCAGACTGACGCGTGTATGTTCGAGCCTTTCCTAGTGTGTGCTCAAGTGAGGCGTAGTTCGAACTGCGCCATCGGAGCAACATCGTTTTTGGAGCTCATACGGAGCGGCAGATACGAGCTGGGGACGGGACAGTTTAGCGATGCTTGATTCGATATCGATTCCCCGCGGAAGAATTAAGTCAACGCGCGTCGAGGTGCTTGAATACCTAGGCAGCAACTCCGCATTTGAGGAAAGCCCCTTTTGCCACCGTAAGCCGTCGCCTGTGTTTCGAGCTCTGCGGGAGCTCCTAACGTGTAACCCGATTCCTTTTCCGGCATATCTCGAGTATTTTCATCGGAAAGTGAATTCGTCGGCTTGGGGAACATTGCTTCCGATCGTAGCAGAAATCGACTAATTGAAGCTCTCAACTATAGGGTAGACGTCGGCGTTGGGTTCGCCGATGCTAGACGATACCGTGCGGTAGATATAAAGGACACAATTCCCGTGATCGATGGAAACGCCTCATTTCAGACCGTAGCGGCATCGCCGATCCGCGTAAAGGAAATTGGATTCTTTACTGAAGTCCCCAAAACTCATCCCAACGGTGACGGTCAAAGCGAGCGGAAATGGCGAACAGACAAGTGGCCCAGTTGAGCCCGACTCAACAGGTAGGTGGCGCCATTGAAGGAAGAAATTAAGCGAGAGCCTCCCAATTGTGGAGATATGTACGAGACGGCAATCGTATTATGGGACTTGGTCGAGGACGAAATATTCAGTTATAACGTTTGCATATGGTAGTGGTCTCCGTGATTGACAACCTGACACTCCGCTTTCCCAGGTGGGCCTCGCTCTCCTGAAGGGCATAAACATGGCTTACGATGTAGCCACACTCCCATTATATACCGCGCTCCAAGCCCCGTGGAAACACTGGCAAGACAGCAGAAGAGTGAGTTGCAGCGATCGCCTCCGTCGTTCATTGGATTGGATTCTCATGCGAATATCCGGAAAATTTTCGAAATGTGATGAGCTATTAGCTATCAGAAGATTGAATGACGAGGATCGCTCCCACAGATATTCGCTCGTCCAACTATACCTGAAGATCCACACTCGCCATGGGTTCGAGAGCATTTCAACGAGTTGAAGAAACTGGAACACATCGAAACCATGGATCAGCTGATTCGGCAGGTCAGTAAAGTTAGCGGCGAAATGCTTTTCCTGAAGCAGAATACGGAGAAAGGGCGATTCCCATCCGGTGATTGCTGTTCACACGGAGCCGGGCGGGAGTTCCGGAAGTCTCTCATCGAGCTTCCAAAATCTCTGGGAGATTCCGAAGCGAAGCGAATCGTGATCTCAAAACCCACGATGCGGGCTAGCCGTGGTAGTCGAAGTGGATCGAATTAGCGCAGATCCCGGTATGATGGTGTCTCGAATTCACCTCGGTCGCATTTTTCACGGGGCAAGACAGGGCGCGGTCTCCGGTCGCGATTGTATTCGGCGAAAAAACCGCGGGCTTCTCTGTACAATTTCTCTCCGCTGTCATACGGGAGCGACAGTGGTAGCTGGTGGATATCCAAGGACAGCGGTGCTTCACCGATCTTGAGGAATGTTCAAACGAGAGAGATAAGAGAGCTTATCCGTTCGCAATCGAGAAGTTCCTATCTCGTCATGCTACCGAACGCTTGGATCCACGGCGATTCCGGGGATCCTGTTTTGGAATACGATCCCTCAAGGAAATCGGAGTAATCACATATCTTCATGTCCGCGAAATGAATGGGGAGGCGGGCTTGGACGGGTCCGTCCTCAGCCAGAAGCTTCTGTCTTCAATCCGCGAAGGACGCGCGAGAATCGAGGAGTCGAATAGAATCTGTTCTCATGCGTTATCTGAAGAAGTTTTCTTACTGTCAAATGCTCATCATATATCACCATCTTGACGTAGGATCCAGCAGCGCGGAAACTTCGCGGCAGAACTCCATTAGCGGGTCCGGAATTTCCGATCACATTCACTTGAACAAGGTTCAATATTCCAGGCCATCAAAGATTTCCCGGATAAAGATGCCATGGGCACCAGGGAAGTCTTCGGTGAAGAGGCAGAGCTTCAGCCGGACGGGAAGGTGAGTATTTTCGGAGATAAAAGGTTTTTGGATGAGAGTGGCGACTTCGGGTCGGACTAGTTCCACGTCCGATCCCCATGGGAGCGCTAGCAATTAGAAACGCCTACATCTATCCTCATGAGTCATGAATCCCGAATCCGCGAACTCCGGACTCGGCCCGCTCGACGGCCCTGCGTAGACGCGATATTGAGACTATAATAATCTTTTGTCTCTCGATTGTATTTCCTACTCTTGTGAGGAGAAGCAAATGATCCTCTTTCATTTCAGTACTTCAAAAAACTCATATTGGGTGATTACAAGTGGATAACGTACACGCAGTTAGAGCGGTGAGTTCCCATGGGCGTGACCGATCGTATGATCCGAGGCTACTGAGAGCTTCTCGGGCTTTCGGAGGTTTCTTGTCCTATCTTCTATGAGTGATATTCCAGGAAAATCGAAGCTGTCGGTCGCGGGTTGATGTCCCTGGGACTTCGACCTCGCCAGAATGTGGTGATTCTGGCTGAAACAAGATCGGAATGGATGGTGACCGCCCAAGCCTGTTTGAGGTTGAATATTCCTGTCGTCACTCTATACGCGACTCTCGGCGAAGAAGGAATCGTACACGGTCAGTGAATTAAGCGAATCACGGGAATTCCTCTGACGACCGTCACCATTCGAACGGTCACGGCCGAGATGGAAGAGTTTTCTCGGGGCCTACTCGAGAGTATATGCGCCTGAACCAGCATCATCATAATTCTTTCTAAATCTAGGCATAAATGAGACGGAAGCGCAGTATCTGATCACATCTCAAGATCTCCTGCCGAAGATACAGAAATTACTCCCAAAAATAAAGACATTGAAGCATATTGTCTACATGGAGAACCCCATCGCAAAGGTCAGCTCCGAGACGGTCAAATGTTCGATTCATGGTGCTGTAATGCCGCACTCTCCGTGACAGCATCGAGAGTACGATGATATCCTTCCCTGAAAATTCCAGGTGAAACCTGAACCTTTGGAAGGGATAAAGTTGATGTCCTATCCGCAACTCGAGCAACTGGGAGAAACATCAGGCTTCGATCTGAAAGGTGATAGAAGTTCGAGTGCCCAGAACATAACGGGAGCCAATACCTGTTGGGAACAAACAGAGCTGGATGAATTCTAAACCTTACAAATGAGCGAGCAGGGCTGTTATGATGCATAGTACAGGAGCCGATCGGCAGAGATGTACTTTTATGGGGAAGATCACATGAGGTATTGATTAGTGGGAGGGATACATGACCCATCGCGTAAAACTTTTTCCAGGGGAGGTGCCGGGACCCGACGACGTTGCGATCATTATGTACACATCGGGCTCGACCGGTGTCCCCAAGGGTGTCATGATCACGCAGGCTAATATCGTCGCGACAACTAAAGGTTTCTACAGTATAACACCTGATGTAAGTGGGAGTTAGAGCGAGGACTTGGTGTTCTAATGCTAGAAATCCAGAATTACTCAAACCCGAGACCGTTCCCACTCCAGGTTGACGAAACAGACGTGTACATCGCCTACCTGCCATTAGCTCATGTTTTGGAGCTAGCCTGTGAGTCCCTCTCTCTGGCTCTGGGCGCCAAAGTCGGGTGAGTTCAGCGAATTCTCCTGTCCGTATCTTGGTCCCATTTCGAGTCATCGAGTTGGGTCGCTCACCCGTGCTACAAGGGTGCAACTTTTCTAAGGCATCGGATTTATTCTTTCGCGTCAGGTATTCTTCGCCCTTGACGCTGACCGACAAATCCACCGGCATAACACTGAACGGAAAGGGAGATGCGACCCTTCTGAAGCCAACGGTTCTGGTTGCCGTCCCACTCATGTTAGACAGGGTAATTAGATTGGTCTCCTTAGCGCTGTGGGGAGCAAACCAGAATCGCTACTGATCCGCATGACCTCCATGTCCTTCCTGAAGACACGTAGTTGTTGAGATTATGGTCAAGTCTCTCAGTTTAGACAATTTTCAGGTTCGCAAAAGCATAACGGAAGTAGCAGAGAATAAAGGTATCTTTTCAAAGAACTTCTTCCACCATGTGATCGGATACAAAACGCTATGGCAGAAGCTAGGTTACGGAACTCCGATTCTGGATCGAGTTGTGTTCAATAAAATGAAGGCTCTCCTCGGTGGAAGGCTGAAGGTGAGTCCATAATGACGGTCGACCATGGCAGAGCATCTCGGCTTGAGTTAGGAGTTGGGACATACCGAATGTCGCTTCGAGCCCGCTAATCATAATCATCGGATCGTCCCTTCGCAGGTTATACCTTGTGGTTCGGCGCCTTTGTCGTGTGACACTCATGAGTTCATCAAAGCCTGCCTTGGGTGTGATTTGGTATCGGGATACGGTCTCACGGAAACAGCAGCGGGCGGTACAATCATGGACTTGACGGATAAGAGCTACGGCCGAGTCGGAGCTCCCATGATCGGGAACTACATAAAGTTGGAGGATTGGGCTGAGGGAGGTTATTATGCCAAAGACAAGCCCAATCCCCGGGGGAGATCGTTGTAGGAGGCGCGTCGGTAACGAAGGGCTACTACAAAAACGAGGCTCTCACTCAGGAATCGTTCAGAGAAGAAGGCGGCATCCGGTGAGTGCGAATGAGCTCGACGCTCCCGCCAACGAGATTGTGCAAGGTTGTATTGGCGTCAATCGAGACGGAAAATTCTGCGTTCCAGATGGTTTTACACCGGTGACATCGGGGAAATGTATCCCGACGGCACAATAAAGATCATCGACAGGAAGAAAGACCTCGTCAAGCTACAATTTGGAGAATATATTTCACTTGGCAAGGTGTGTTTCCGTTGTGCCAGCTCATCCTGATCGTTACCGATGAGCAATGTCATCTGTGACAACTTGTCACCACATTGAGTGCGATCGAAATGACATGGAACTGAATCGTCACGCTCTTTATCCCGGATTTCCTGTTCTTACAGATCGAAACAGAGCTGAAAACGTGTCCATTGGTGGATAACATCTGCGTCTACGGATCGTCTTTCCACACGTTCCTTATCGCGCTGATCGCTCCTAACCAGAAAGTCATACTGGTGAGCATATCTTTCGGGGTGTTTGGAATCATGCCAAGGAAGCCACTTTTCTCGCTCGGCCATCTCCGGAAGATCCTCCTTCTAATTTTCCGGATTCCACTCTTCCAGAGTATCGCCGCCTCGCTGAATAAGAACACAGATGATTTCCGGAGACTGTGTCGTGATCCCGACGTAATTAGGGCTGCTATTGAATTGTTGAGTGAACACGGCAAGAAGGCTAACCTCGCCAAAACTGAAATCCCCACTAAGGTACCGCCTCGGCCATTTCTAAGACTACCCGCTCGTCGTCCGGACGTGTCCTTTCGGCGAGGGAGGTCTCCTCCCGGGAAATCAATTTTTTGAGAATTTTCCCCTCTGCAAGTCTCAGAGTGCACGAATGAATGTTCCCCTCTTTCAGATCAAGCTATGCACCGAAGAGTGGCATCCCGACTCAGGCTTAGTGACGGCAGCATTTAAAATTCGTCGCAAGCAAATACAGACGTTCTACCAAGCAGATATCGATGACATGTATTCCCCGCACGGCAGCTCCAAGGGCCAATGGGGCTTGAAGTTCTCGTACCCGTCTTAATCGTGTCAACGATTAATCTCCGGGCTAAATATGTGTTCTGAGAGGATTTTGGACTTCTCAAACAAAATGTCATCAGATCGAGAATTCAGAAAATCAGTGCTAGGCTTGGTCGACGAATCGAACGGCCACTCGGTCTGTCATATAAAGTCAGTCTGTCTACAGCACCGCGAGAATGCCCCGTCGACAGAGAAGGCCCAACAACGACCTATGGAGATCATGGGCTCCACTCACTTAAGTCCGAGTTCGAAGTTGGAGTTGCGTGCTTTTTGTAGATCGTTTTCCTTCTGTCTCCCCGGTACGGTCAGTTATTTACTGTGATGCACAAACGCTCTTCAGTGTTCACCTCATTTTCGTCTTGTCTTTTTTCCGAACCTTTATCTGAGTTCTGATTCTATGTCGGCCGCGTTCTCCCGCTGTGGAAATTTCGGTCACCCGCAGTGGTACTCCTCGAGCAACCTGAACTCGGCTCACGGAGTTTTCGTGTCGACAAGGCCCGTCTTCATCGGTAGGACCGGCTCGTCGTCGAGTCTGACCTCGACTTGGTATTCAGACTGAAGAGCGCTTCACTGGTTTGTTTCGGGTCTGGGTCGAGGGAACCATTTGCTGCTGTGGCAGTGAAAGGAGCTATACAGTATGGAGTTCGTGCACAGTTGAATTTGAACATGAAGTGAATCGATCGATAACTATTTAATACTTGTGCGAGAACCTCGGTATAGGAGATTGGAACATGAAGGAACGCAAATAAATGAACTGACATATTCATACTGTTCTCGAGCCTCTTCCTCGTCATTGATTCTCGGTCAGGGAGCATCGGCGGGAACGTAAGCGTCCCCATACACCTCGCTTGCGGGAGTTCTCAGAATGGCAGCCTCGCGGATACGCGCGTCGATTCGCATATTAAGTTCCAGGGCGAGGATGATTGATCAAAAGATTTGTAGAAGTAGAGTTCCCGTAAGCTCGTCTAATCCATTGAGAGAGATACCGTCGGGGGGCGAGTCTGAATACATTCGAGCTGACAACTTTGCTCCAAGCTGAGCAAGTCTCGATAATTCGAGAAGTAATCGTGGAAATGAGCCTAGAGTCGTGAGAGATTTCCTCGGTCAAGTTTCGAGCGTTTCCGTGGGTGCACGTGCCTGGAGAAAATGAGTAGAAACGACAAGAAAGCGACTCCGAGGACCTCGGTAAAGTTCTGTGTAATAATTCTCTCCGGGCTGATGAAGTTCTGAAATTGGAAACGAGAGGACTGCCTTCCTTCGTATGATTTCCTGTGAGCAGAATTCAGTAGAATACACCGCAGGAGAATAGAGAGGTGCTTCACGGGAAGGCTGTCACACGCCTCGGGGACATTTCTTCCGTTTTCGAGGATTACCTCTCGCGAGAACTCAGACAGAATATTCCCGGACTTCCTCCAGACGTTTTTCGTAGCCACTCCAATACTGTCCCGTGATTTTTAACGTCGAGCCCCTTCGCATAGGGGCTTCTGCTCGATCCGAACGCCTCTCCCTAGGGTGAGCTCCCATCAGAGAGGGACTCGACTACTTATGTGTTGGATCCTCGAAAAGGGCGCCTCGACCCATCTTTGGTCCATGAGCTTCTTCCGCAGCATCGGATACTGAGAGGTGACTCCGACGCCTTCAAAATCTTCGTTGAAGCGCTTGACTGAGCTCATTCCTGATGTGGTGTCGGACGAGTATCCCATGAGCCACGATGCGCCGAATGCTCCCTTTGGAGATGGACTCCGACTGGGGAGGAGCTACTATCCGACTCGAATCCTCTCACGAGGGGGGTCACATTCGCTAGGGGCTTTTTTGTACTTTTCCGTCGATCGAAAGCATCGCATACTCAGCGCTGTTGGGCTTGTTCGATTGTCGACGAGCGAACGGCCTCAAGGAGCTGCTCAACGAGGATTCCACTTCAAGAGGCCAATCACTGACAGTTTTCCGGCAAGAGGACCTGCCTGTCGAGATTTTCGGAGAGATAGAGCTGTTCCATTATTTGCATCTTGTCTCGATAGTCCTCGGGTCGAATCGATCGACACGTGTAGGGAAGCCGACCCTTCGTCACTAGGATCTTATGTATGCACACCTAGGTATGTTTCTTGATTGACATAAGACGGAACGAAGCTCGATCTCTCGGCTGCAGGTATTGGAGCGACCAAAGGGGAGATTTCTGATTGAGGACGAATTCCTGACGCCGTTCCCGGACCCGTCCAGACCTCCGAGCGCAGCGAGATCTTCCGCTTTTGCTCGAGTGCGAGCTCTGACTTCGAGGCTATCAGCATCAACATCGAATTTAGATCCCGAATCTGAGAGCTTACTCGCGAAAACTGTTTCGACCGCAGAAGATTGTGAAAATAATGATAGCCCTCTGTCAAGGAAAAGTACATCTCTCGGAAGACTCCACCATGAGCCGTCGGTTGTCGCTCCCTCCCTGTCTGACTCTCGAGACTCCCTGAACTCGGGCCGTTCAGCATCGCTCGACAGCAAGAATGGGCTCCCGGCGAGGAGAGTCCGATTCGGAGAGATCCTCGCCTCGAAATCTATAGGCCTCGGGCCGTCGAGTCAGTCCTCTCAGAGCACTCTCGACCTCCGGCGACAGCCGCACGGATCCGCCTCCCGCAGCGGCCAAATTCGGTATTCCTCAGCGACTGATCTCCGTCCTGAGAGCTCAAGCACCCCCGATGTGAGCCAGAGGAGAACGACGCCTGCCCCGAGGACTTCTCCAGATGGTCCCGGAAAGAACTTCAAGAGCTCGTTGTCGAGTCTGAACTACGGCGATATCACGGGCCTCCCTAGAATCTCAATACGAGAGAACGCGCGTCCAGATCAGCATGTTGGCCCTTTGACATCACCTGGCAGAGTTGAGTCAATTTCTGGAACTTCATCAAGCTCGACAGATGATTACCCTGCAGGTAAAGATCCATTCAGCTCCCCGACTCCGACGCTCCCTCCAGCGTTCGATCGTTATTCGGGATCTCTGCGGAAGGATAGCGAGCGAGAATTCGATTTCAAGTCGCTATCGAAGTTCACAGCGAGAGTCAGTTCAAACCCCTCGAGAATATTCGAGAGTAAGCCTCAGAAATCACCACTCGATCCCCCCTCGGAAGAACGATTTCCGTACGAGCCATTCAGAGCCAGCTCGAGGGAGACGTCTTCCGCTGATCTTGATGCGAAAAAAGCAGAGACAGGGCCCCGAGCTCGGTCCCTCGAATCGAAGGCGAATTCGGCTTCAGGCCTATCAACTGCCTGGGGTAGAGATCGAGTTTCGCAACTTCCTGTCAGCAGTGTCCCAGAGGGAGCTCTGATCCAACAGCCTACCGCCTGGTCCCCGAGTCTGACGCACGTCCGCGGTCAGACCGATCTTTATACATTGGCTGAGCAGAGACTCCTGTCGAGAACAAAGTCAAGCAGTCAAACTCCTCGACCCCTATCCACCGAAATATCGGCCCCGCTCAACGCTACGCCCGCTCTGTCTTCGCCTCGACTACATCGGGCGCAGACGGATCTTCGATATTCGGTGCTCTCTCACGAGGTACGTAGCTGATTTCGGAGAATCCGTTTCCCGATCGATCATGTCTTTGATCTATCCGATCGAGGAATACCATGACACCCGAGCTTATGCACAACGAGTAATGATGGTATTTTGCAGTCTGGATCAGTTCCGACTCTGAGCAGCTGGTCCCCGTTATCAAGCTCTCTTCTGAGCTCACTGCAAAGCGATTCGCACCCAAAGTAAGCGCGATTCCGATGGGGTTCGCCCGTTTTTCAGAAGATTCCTCTCCCTCGGACCGAAAGCTTCCGCAATGAGAGGATACGGCTCCAAAACGAACATAGAGAGACTCGGCATTCAGCCAACGTTTATTTCCAGACCACCTTCCAATTCGACCGGCGTCGCAGCCAAACGACCTCATCAGGGCTTGGAAACGAGCTCCGAGTCTCTCGCAGCTGGAGCGAAGAGCTCTTTGAGGCTCCCTCTGATAAAGCTACATGATCATCACAGAAGTCCGAGCCTTGAGATCCAGCCACCGCCGTTGCCTTCGTGTCCGCCCCCTGACGAGAGCTACACTCCGATACCGACGACTATTCTGAACGAAGGATTCTATCGATGGAAAGAAAAAATAGCGGGTACAGCATCCCCAAGTCCCGATACCGACCCTGGACGAGAGACGAATGGCACTCTGCGGAATTTCCTTGAAGAAGACGTACCATTCAAGAGTCCGAAGAAAAAATTGGCCCCCACCCCTGCTCCACGGACTCTTCCCACAGATGAATCCCGGTACAGATTCAGCGCGCCTGCCAGAGAATTCCTGAGGACCTATGAAGGTCGCGTTGAGAATGCTGTCCATCCGCCATCAAGCTCTGAGCATGAGCGGAGCAGGAGAATTCCGGTCCTGTCGGCGAAGGATGAGAAAAAGGTGAAATGTCAAGGTTGAATAATCCCCCGATGAAGCATCGAGGATTTGTATACGGAAGCTCCTCAGAGCCTTGATAGGTTCGCGAAGGATACTAGAGCCGTTTGATTACCAGAACACATCAGAAATTCCGGCTCCTTGCGATCGAGTCGTCGATTCGGCATCGAAGACAAACGGCTCAATGTACCGGGGGCCTCCTGAGGATACCTCTTCGAAATTCTCTACGTGAGTGTTTTTGTTTCGCTGACTCATACCGGAAGTAGTGCTTGGAAAGAAGCCTGGGTACCATTCTGAGCGAGCATCCTGATTCTTTCCACAAATCCCCAGGTTGCCGGTCCTCAAATCCGGCTCGAACCGAAACCAAAAGGCACCCGACCCGGAGCGGCAACCGTCGTCAGACAGCGTGAGTGCACCCAACTAATTCCCGCAATCAGTTTGGCGCCCGAATCTGCGAGTATAGCGTATAGCTCACGTCTGTGTTGTTCGGATTCTCAGATTCGTTCGAGACTATCCGAGCCCGCTCTAGGAGCTCAGCCAAGTAAAGTCGCTCGTGCCTCGGGTTCAGGCCTCGGATCGCCTTCTCGGTCACAGTGGAACAGTCTTCCCAGATATAATGGGTGAGCATGAACTAGTAATCGCATGTCTGACGAAGGAGAAATATAAAAAAAATAGAGCAATCGATAGCTCCCCAAGCACGTCCGATTTTCAGGGGCAGTGGATCGGATCCGAGAAATCCCTTCGATTCGTCAGACGACGAGCTGAGCACGGAAGAGAAGTCGTCGCTATCCGACTGTCCGCTCCAGGCCAGCACACCTTACGGAACTCTTAAGAGACAGGTCCCCCAGAGAATCGGCTTCACTAATCTACTCATTACAGCACACTCTTTTCGAAGAGGAAAAAACTCGAGTTAGAAGCTAATGGATCTGGTTCCGCAGTTCGGTGGAATGGGACTCTCCCAAGCTTGGAACAACGACGTCTCTAATTCCACGTCAGAGATCCAGGTAAAGCTGACTGCGTCGGTCCCTGCGAAACTGTTCCCGAAATCTCCGTTCCTGAGCTTGGTGGACCTATTGTCGGTGTCTAATGCGAAGAATTTATTCATAGTCTCAGACTTCGCTCAACACGATGGGATACTCCCTGGGGACAAACCCGTTCGACGAAGACGAGGACTCAGATGACACTCTGAGTACACAAGGCGTGAGGGAGCGACAATAATATTAAAACAGAGAATATATAAATGGACATATTGATTGAAACCTTCTTCGGCGAATATCACTCTCATATACGCGGGGAGGCAATCGATGACTCTGCCAAGACCTTCCGTTGCAGCCGAAGATGGTCGTGGATTCGAGACGAGCATTCCATTCCAGAATAACGATGACTCGAAGAACCCGTTTGCTGAAGATCTGTATGAAGAGGACGGCGCCATGTCGAATACCGGCGAAAAAGCTCCGATGTATGTGGCGGAGCATCTATTTGGATGCAGATACTCTCATACCTCATGTGAGCCACTTCGAATATATTCAGCTGGGAATTCGAGCTGAAGGCCTTCAGAAGATCTTGTTTCAGGCCTCCACCACGACGGAAGAGGACGAGTTCGCTCTCTCAGACTTCCGTCTCGCTCTCGTCCATCCCATCTCAGCCAGACGATTCAGAGCAGGTGGGCTGGGTTGGCACAGAAACAACCACTCCATTTTTTCCGAATGATCCCGCAAAAGAAACGATTGACGATGATCTCTTCCAGCCAGGACCTTCCCGCAGTGAGGCATGGGATTGCGATGGAGACAAACTAGAGGAACTCGGCTCCGACGAATCTATCGATCTTAATTTGTGAGTTCGACTTCAGATGCTCTTGATTCGTTGAAGTCAACTCCAGCCATGTGAAAATGAAGGCACTTGACTCCTGATCCGCAGATCCCGGCCCTTGCCACCGCTGCCACCACTCCCGGAGCATAAGAGTCGCGCGGCATCCTCGGCTCCATTGCTGACCGAAACTCCGCAGTCGATCACCGAACCTATCGACGTCGGGAAGCTGGGCTCTCTTGATTTCCGGAAACGAATCAGAGAAAATATATCCGATCGTATTGTTCCATCGAAGAAGGAGAATCACCCGTCCGTCGAGGCTAATCCCATATCGGCTAATGAGATAAGACCTGAGCCGGTGAAGAAGTCGTCAGACTGTTTGCCGGTTGAGGCTTGCGCCTCTGACAAAGGTAACCGCTTCCTGCAGAATCTTAAGGCTCCAGAGTCCGATACGGCACCTGGCCTTTCGAACACCGTGTATCAGAGTACATATGATTCTATAAGTGTCCTGGTCTAGATGTTGTGCTTCCCTTTCCAGCGGACGAAGAAGTCCAAAACAGTATTGTCGTATCTGGAAGGAAGAAGAGCAGCAAGCCTGCCAACCCGGGGCGGCTACGATTGAGTCAGAAAAAAAAGAACATGTGAGAAAATTAGGAAGAAGACCCTTCCACGTGTCAATACCCCAGGGAAGGTTCAGAATCCTGATCTAAAATGACCTTTGCTTTCCGCAGAAATCCCCGATTGAGCAAGAGATCCAGACCCATCGTAATCCAGTATATCTATCATAGTGCTCCCGTAGGCGCTCCGCCCCCAGCCCAATCACTAATCAGCACCGAGGCCACGGATCTTCCGATCGATCGGCGAGCGAACAATGTACTCGCCTCTATGAGGAATGGGTCGGAAGTCGTGAATTCCCCGCAGAGGTCTTCGGGGAATCCTCCACAGACTGAAGCCGAGGGCGCTCGCGACAAGACAGAAATAGAAACCGAGAGACTCCGCGACGAGATAGAAAGTGGAGCCGAGGAGCCTCGCGACATGATCGGGAGTCATGCCGACAGCCCTCGCGGCAAGACCGTGGTGAAAGCCGAGAGATCTCCCGACGCGACGGAAACACAAGGGACATCACTCACAGTTTCCGAAACTGTGGAAGCATCGAACGGATCCGTGGAGACTCACTCGAATGTAGGTGAGGTACCTGGATCGTGCGATAAGGAACTGACCAATATCGTGACAGAGATCGTTACGACTCCGCTCGAAGACTCTCCGCCGCTCGTCGAAGACTACATCTGCGAATCTCCAAGGTAGGCATTTATCGGGAATTCATCCATGTGTCCCGGACTATCCTTCTTTCATTTGAGATCTGAATGAAAAGAATCAAAATCTGAGCGTTGCGTCGGACGGAATCTGCGACTCCCCTGCAGCACTTCGGAGACATCGTATGGCTCAGATCCCGGAGACCCGCAGAGCAGCATCAGTTCCTTGGATTTCGATGCGAGGCCCGAGTTCCCAAGAGAGAGGAGGATTTTGAGCATCATACCCGAATACTCCGAAGAAGATTCAGTCGAGCTCAAGTAGGTGCTTCCGCCGAGGATCATTCCGTTTTTTGCTTGCGTATTAAGGACCGCGCAGATAAGTTCCGACCCATTTCCGAGCGTTGTCTTGGGAAGTTCGCTGTCGGAACAGCGCAGCATCAAGTATAGCTCTCGCTTCTTCAAGCCTCGGGTTCTGTCACATTGATACTCCCGGTAAATATTGAAGGCTCAGAGAAACTCTTCTATCACGAGGAAATTCCCCGCAGGGTCCCCAACGATTCTGTTTCACCCCGCAACGGCTTGATTTTCGTGGATACAATCGTCGAGGACGAGGAAGAGTTCCGAGTTCACAGCGTGATCCACGACGAGTTGAATTCTATCAGCGATGAGGATTGCGCCGGTTTCGAGACTGACGATGCAGATCCGGAGATCGAGTCAAATCCCGCTTCGAGCATGACGCTGCAAGATAGCTCACGGAGGACAGAAAATGTACTGATTGGTCGGGAGACTTCCAGCGAACCCCCGCAAGGGACGTCTGCTAAGGGAGCTTTGAGAACAGATGAGGCCCGCTCGTCGTCTGGAGCCGGAGTCGCGATGATCTCATCATTCGATCGCTCAAAGACCGGCGAAATTCTCGAGTCCGATGAGCTTGTCGTCCCGATATCGAAGGGGGACCTCGAGTTCCCTAGAGATCAATCCGCCGCATGCTCGTCGATTCCGGAACGCCTGAGGCAAGATCGAGGTGCCGAGAAAGTCGGAGAAGTGACTGCCGACTCCGAGAGAACTGGTCTGAGCATGCCAGAGGAGAGTGGAGGATCAGAGAGACTCGAACCTGAGCGAGAATCTCGTTCCGGAACGCGTCCCGACCCTGTCTCGGGGACTCTGGAGCTGCCCCCGCCAGAGACATCGACAGAGGGGAGCTGTGAAAAAAGTGGGGCGGCGACGGAACCAACGGCGAACGTCGTTGAAGCCGGAGAAATGTCGCCCTCGATCGGGTGTAATTCTCAGGGGAATCCCCGAGAATCCTTATCCTTATTCTTGGACGAAGATCAGACGCGAGTGCGAACTCATCAAGAGGAGACTTCAGAACGAGAGTCAATCACGATTCGAGAGGAGCGGGAGGGGAGACTCGCCTCCGGCGGTGTCTCCGACGGAGCGGAGACCAAGCCTGCGTTGACTCCCATGTAAATAGTTTTTTTCCCGTCTGTACGCGAGACCCGAGAGATCTGCTGAGAAACCTCGCCCCTGAACCAGGGTCGCTCGTGTGTACAAAGGCAATACGTAAACATGGTCGAGGATCACTGAAAAGGATAATCATGAGTTGATATCCGAACGACTATCTTGACTTCATTTTCGAGCAACAAGAGGTTACGATGGATAATTCTTTACGAATAGTTGTTTCTCCGCCACAGTGAAATACTTGAGACAACTACGGTAACTTCTGAGGATTTATTCATCCAGCGAGCGGAGCATGACGACGAAGCTCTTGAGGCCGGAGTCGAGCGATTTGGGGGAACCCTTTTCGCGCGGTCCCTGCCCCTGCCACCCATGGATCTCATCGCGAGAAGGTGGATCTTCGCTTCAGAGCGAACGGAGGACAGAAGAATCATCTCTCTTATAAGTCATTGGGATTCTTCTCCGTTCCTTCCTCTTATATTTGAAATATTTTGGATCTATCCAGATATTCGGAAGGCGACGCCAAGTCTCGGGAGATCTCGCATCCACCCCGTCGCAAATCGATGACTCCGCCTGCTATCAGCGAAGTCAAGAGAATGGAGCCTGTCGAGTCCAGTTCGCCGAAAAAGTGAGTTCCCGGATGAAAAAGGCGGGAGGCGAATGATTGAGGTCACTGAAAGGAAATCCATGGTACTCCAGGAAAGACGGGAACTCAGCCTCGGGCGCCAGCCACGCTTCAGCAAGGAAAAACAGGAAACCCTTGGCCAGACCTGCCTTAGCACCACCAAAACCCCCATCCGAAGGTACGGGAGCAGTCTCTCCCGGAGGTATAACCATTCGATCCGCTGCATATCGCCAGGGAGATCTCCAGGCAGGAATGATCGCTACCTGAAAATTTTCAGCCGGGAAAGGCACCGAGCGGACAATGCGTCCTCCCCCACCGCCTCCCCCACCCTCTCCGATACCTCGGCCGAAACCTTCCATGGAAACCGCGCCGAAAGAGATGCCTGCTGGTACCAAAAAACAGAAGTCCTTGACGGAAAGGTTCGCCGAGGCCCGAGCTTCTCAGGAAGTTGTTCTGCCGATGCCTAAAAGTGAGATGAGCTCCATGAGTCTGTCGAGATCCCAACGTGCGTCTAGCGTCGCGAGCGATGAGCTAAACATGTTCCCGGTACAGCTGTGCGTCCCGGTCCCCCGCCTGGTCCCGCTAAGAAGTCGCCTCCCGCCGGGACGCATCGGAGGCCCGCCCCTCCCGTACCCGCTCGGCGAAAGAATTCAGAGGCAGATGACGCGGCGATGCCTAGAAAGTCTTCGATAGCGGGCATCCAGTTCCAGCCACTGCCCCCCATTGCGGCGATGTCCATGCCTACACGTATCGCGATGGTCGAAAGAGATGGCGATAGGCAAAGGGAATATTCCCGGATGCCTTCACGCGAAGATTCAACAGGTGTAGGGATCGCAGCAGAGAAGGAAGAGTCCAAGGTAGGTCAGCCCGATTCGATGACGCAGTCGTGTTCGAACCGTTCTGAGGTTTCTCGATCAAATCGCTGTCTTATGTTCTCGCAGGAGAAGCCCTTGAAGCTAATTGTGATGAGAGATGAGACCTCTGAGCAGGAGGGAGACGCCAGAGACACTGAGTTGGACCTTTCGCAGACTGAATCTCCAGTTCGGACAGGTTGGGGGAGTCTCAGCTGACCTATATTATACATTGTTGGATGTGTGACCTCATCAACTCTTGACAAGCGCATCGCTTTCCTGCAGCAGACGGTCGGAAAATGTCAGATGGAAATCAGGCGGAGAGAATTTTCGGTCGGAACATAAGTTTTTCTGAGGAAGACGACAAGTGAGTCCATGCGTCATATCGAAATTTTTGCATTCGAAGTTCCGGGCGGTTTCCTCACGGAGCTCCTTTCCGCAGATTGAATATTCAGTGTCGCGAAATCGATGAGCAGCAAGCCATCCTGTCAGCTGAAGCTCGGCTGGTCGAGCGGCAAATATATGAGGCAACGAAAGGTGATGGTTTAACCGGAGTAGCGAGGATGGAGCATGCGAAATCTTGAATGAAATCTGATTCGAACTCGTTTCTAGAAACCGCACTGAAAGGCGAAATACCACGATTGATCTTGGATCCAGAAACCGGGAAATATCTCTGTGAGTTAATCCCCTGGAGAAAACTCGACTATGAGCTTTCTACGCAGACGCATTCATCGATGGATCGGCGCATGGAAATCATGTTTAAAGAGAAATTGTTCCCATTGTGCTCGCAAACTAGTATCGAACGAAACGAATTCAGAACTTCTCCCTGAAAATCTGATCGCTGACCTGTATCGAATCCTGAACGTCAAAAACCAACTGGCGGGGAAACACAGACAGGTGACTTTCCTGTGAGTCTCGAGCTCTGAATCTTTCTCAATGATTTTCCGATATTCGCCACAAGACGTGAGTCCCCGCTGACGCTGATATTCTCGCTCCCAGACGGCGCTACAATCAACTTCAGAGGGAGCAAGCGTGTCTGGAGTTGAGGCTCAGGAATTTCGCGAAAACTAATGGTACGTCTCTGGCCGTACTCTGGCGGTACGTCGGTGGGCTGAAGAAATATCGCGATCGGTAACGTTGAGGGCATCCATGGAACTCTCTGGGAGAACATTTATGAAATTTCACAGAAGGCTCCCAGGCGGATTCTGACTATGAGATGGCGCTTGTGAAGAAACTACTCGAGATCGTTGAACAGAGAGACAAGCTCGTGGAAGCTATGGATGGTGATCGCAAACGCATTAAGTCCCTTGGAGAACTATCCCAAAGCAAGTGACAACCAGACTTCCGAATCCCCTCATTTTAGCGAATGTATACGAGGGCCTCGTGGAAGACTCCGTGGAGAAATTCCGAAGGGTCTTTCCTATCCTGACAGGTACCGACGATGAAAGCGTCGAATCACTCGGCTCCACTGTTTCGATCCATAGCTCGAAGTCACTCATGGATATGAATGAAAGTGCCTCCCAAATGAGCGGGGACATCGCGAAGAAGAAACGGAGAGGCGTGAAACATTTCATTAGGAAAAAATACAAGCGAGTATTCAGCAAATAGAGACTTGGAACATTCAAATTCATAGCTACGAGCGAACTGCATAGCTACACGATATCATGGCCCAAGCATGGATATATACCGACATGTATTTATGGAAGATGAAAGAAAGTCCTCCCAAGGCACCCACCGCATGTTCTGGACTTATCATTTCACACCGAAGATTATTCAAATGTGAAGCTTACGCGACGGCGAACGGTGAACTTCTGTATTCGACTCTGGAAATCGAATGCGATAAAGAGATAAAAATAAAGAAAAAACAATTCTGAGCCCATGTTCAAAATCCGTTCTCGATACACCCCGATGATTCTCGCTCGATTCATTCATCGCTTCGCGAGGACTCGTAAACAATTTCCAGGGAGCTCCCAACTCAATATTGGTTCAGCCGAGCCGAACATCGAGACCAAAACTTCGCAGTTTCACGAGATTGTCCAAATGAGAGAAGATTCATAGGCCTAGCGATCCCGACTGATGAATCGTCCCTTCGAGCAAAGATTTCTCGCGGCTCTCTAAAATTCGAGAGCGACTTGGTAGGTCTGCTCCAGAAACCATCGGGGAACGGCTCTCCCGGATTTTCTGCATGAAGCCCCCATAGAGGGATTGATTACAGCACCGCGCCGGCTCTCGCGGACTCCCGTAAGCCGGCCTGAAAGAGCAGTAAGAGCAGGCGGAACAATTTAATGAGGCAGCTGGGTGAGCACGGTAAACCCAGTCAACCATTTATTATATGGTGGATCATTATTTGCACAATGCGGTGTCTTCAGAACTGGTATGAACATCATGTTCCCCGTCCGGAGTGGCAGCACCGAGAGCATGCCGAATTCTCGAGCCGAGACAGAGAGTCGACAGCTGTTATTCCGGGTCGCGCACTTAATACTTTCGGTAGAGTATGTTATCTCCTTATCACAAACTTTTCTATCGATCAAGGGGAGCGGTTCCGCGCGGTCTCCTACCTCAATGCCTCATCTCCGGAGAGTCGGAACGCAAACTCCTTTGCGGCATACACCCAGGTAGAGCGGATCCACAACGATCTCGTAATGATTTGAAGCGTCGCTCGAGTCGCTTGAAGAGGATTCGTTGTGTTTATCTCTCTTCACCCCAGCCTCATTCAGGACCGTATCGAGATTCGGTGGCGTCCCATTGGAAGATTCATCGGAGTCGCTCCCAGAACTCTCTGAGCTTGAATCTGAGCTCGATGCGGAATCAGATTCGCGAGCTCCCTGAAATTTCATCAATCCTTTGTCGTTGCATCTCTCTGCGAGGGAGCGAGCCAAGCGAGGAGAGTGCTCAGCTCGTCCGTGAAAACATCATACCTTCAGAACGACTCACGCGATCTGAATCAAAATCGCAACTTACTATGCAAGGGAGACCATCTCTGCGGTCTCCAATGACGTAATCGATAGCCTTCATTCCGAAACCGCTCGGGTGGGGGACCCTGCCCCTACACCATACTCTGCATCCACTCTGAAATTTCAAAGAAGAAGAGTTGACGACGAGATCAGAGTATCTGCGATCTAAGAATCGAGTTTAGAGCCTGAGCCTCGCTCCAGTCATCCGCTTCCACTGACCCTGCCGAGGATGTAATCGCTGCCAGGACACCCATGTCGGACCTCCTGCGCCTCGTCGGCAATACCTGAAAATTTCCGTTGAGGAATCCGCCAATCCACACGGCAGTGGAATGCCCAGTAACGACAAGCTTACAAATAGGAAGGTTTATTCGAACATCAAATCGTAGGAAACTCACTGCATACGATGATGAAACAAAACACCCACACAATTTTCTCAACCATCTTCCACGAACTTGGCTTCCGACCTCAAGTCCAAGTAGAATGTTTATTGAAGATGCCTCGGTTTGACGACGTCCGATCACATGAGGACAAGAGGAGAAGACGGCAAGCGGAGCGATCCGGCAAAGCAGCTGGTCGGGTAGACGTAACCTTCACTCGCGGGATTCCCATTAACACCGCTTCCGAGGCCAGCCTTCCAATATCAAGGCTCTTGCTGTCAGCCACAGAGCTCGGAGAATTCTGAGTGAACTCCCCTGTCCGAAAACTAGGATTGCTTGGTGTTTTAGATACTTATCGTGCATACGCCCGAGCTCATAAAAGCTTCGTCTCCTCGTGAGGGGGCGCTAGCTTTCCGCATCGTCTCATAAGAAGCGCAATCGCAGAATTGAAGGACAGAGATGTCGGAGTTATACCTGTTATAGGAATTCCTTTCTGCCCGTAGAGCATTGGAGGAGTAAACACCATGTGATGCCGCATTGATTAGCTAGGACGTGACGGGCAGTGTGAGCGGACATCTGCTTAGCCGTAAGATTGCTAAGATCGAATCGGCTCGTTCTGAGGTCGCAATATGCATCCCAGGCAGGGGAAGCAACATATCGTCGGATGGCTCGCATTGTCATCTCATCCCCGCTTCTCCGATACTAACGACAACGATTCGGATCGCGGGACCAAAATGTGGGCTCAATCGGGAAAATCGATCAAAACCCAGAACTCAAGCACCGAATCGTACACTGGGGAACACAAAATAGAAGACGCTCTTCAAAGGATTCACCGATCCTCTCCTAGGACTCACGAGATCACGAGCTCACGAGAGGTCCAACTTAGAGATCTTCTGTTCTGTTCGACACTATGCGATTTTCGGGCGCGCGGGAGATGAACACCACCAGCGATTGCTTGTTATGTACGGTGGCGCTCCCCTAATTATTTTCTGCATGCCGGAAGCTTAATGATTAATGAGTTAACTCGGCAACCACTGGGGATAGGCGCGCTAAATGGTCACGCTCTAACGCTTCCGATTGAGAACCGCGCTTCGCGTTGGAATGGAATGGCGAGACTGACGCGGGAGACGCCGCCCGGATTTATTCGCGTGCGCCGGGGCCAGTCCGAGGAAATCAACAAAATGCCGCTAGATAAGAACGGGTGTCTACGTTTGGAACTCGTGAGACTCATCTACCCAGGAGCGACATGCTTGACATACAGCGAGGACGGTGACTCGCTATGTCGGCTACTCGATTACTATGATCACTAATCGGCTACTCGAATGCGTCGATGGGTTCCTCGAAGGTAAGAATCATGACGATATGTCGAATGTCGATCGATTCGAATGCGACGGGAATCGATGGTCGTGTAATCAAAAGCAAATAGGCAATTTAGAGAAAAACCCGAAGATCAACTTTTCTTCGCTTCCGTTGTGACGACACGCGCGGATTCCTCCAGCGGATACTCGTGTAGGCTGATAATTCGAATAAGGTCTACTTCAGGTCGCGGGTGTTAATTCTGGAATTCGCCGCAGACACCTGGATAGAGCTGAGGACAACGTTTCAAGCGCGTGAGGTAGGGATGCTAGTTTGGAATATGTACCATTTATTTAGTCTGTTCGAGACTCACGGAAGGGTAAAAGTGGAAGCTGTATCAAATGTGCACAAGCGAGTCACACGGATTCTCCTCCGGAATCCTCGATTCGCTGACAGTGGAATCAGAACGAAGTTAGTGTCTCAGTTAGCATTGGTTCCATGGCAGGCTTGGTTGCTTTTCGCCGTGCTCCTTGTCCTCGTCATGGCACTGCGAAGTCGTCATTACCTGCGGTGAGCGAGAACTCGGGAATGTGATGAATGAATTATAAAACACCGAATTGCTCCCAGTGTCCCTGTCGAGAGCTGATGAAGACGTAGGTAAAAATTATGATGGTCGTGACTCGAGACAGACGAGTCGGTATGAGGAAATTCTTGCCAACCTATCACTCGCTTTTTCTGACATCAACAGAAATCCTAACGCTTCAATCTCAGCGAGAGCATACCGGTTTTACACTCTGCTTCACGAGATCTTAGTTTTCGGGGCGCCCAAGCATCTCGGCGCGCGCGATTGAAACGACGTCCGTGACCTCGTGATGTTAGGCTGGGTCTAACTGGCTCGCATCAGACAATTTTCCGACCAGAAGGATGCATTTAGATAAGTAGATACAGTGAAACCTGTCTAATAGGACCACCCTCTACCAATGGGACTACCCAAGGTGAACCTGAGTAATCGGACTGCCCTTGAGTCGGGAAACCTGTGGGAATCGATATCAGGAAGAGAATTCCTCTCCACGGAAATACGTCTCTCGATTCGAGATCGGTTGATGGGAGCTGCACATTCAATGCGAAAATATATCAGTTCAGACTTGTTGATGGGAAGCCTCTTCTGAGCTACCTGACAGATATTTCCGAGCAAGAATTCCGCTCTCCTGGATGCCAAAACTAATATACATATGTCGATTCGTCGACCTCTTGGATCCTCCATGCATGTCTCAAGTTCACGCCCAAAACAGAGCCTGAACGCCCAGTGGTATAAGAATGATGTGAAACATATTACAGCTTGGATTAAAATCCGAGTTAGATCGCCGCTCACACTTCAAGGCTCTGCCTTCTGCTTCTTCCCCGTCTTGACTTCCCTGCATCCCGTATTCTGAATTGTTCAGGTGCTGATAGGTGATTCTGATCTTCGAGACCATTGATATCCACAGGCTTCTAGGCTTGAACCTGCTTGCCAGAAATATGGCCTCCGGCTCAGGCTGCGTCGCAGAGGGGGCTAGGGATCGGTCGCTCGACCGCGATCGGGCGGCGGGTAGAGATCATTACCATCATTTTACGATATCCAGACAACTGACGGTTTGTTGTTCAATTTTGCGCGGTCGGGTCGAAGTCTCCCTCCATGCCGAAGACCTCAGCTCTACTGAACTGGAGCTGACAGAAGACAGAAGATGTCAGCCGAGGAAATGGCCGAGATGGCCTACACCCTGCTGGTAGATCTGGGATACACCTCGGATCGTGATTGGTTCAATCAGTAGGTGAAGGCTGAAGGAAAATTATATATTTCGGCTTGATGCAGCATAATCCTCAGGGCGCTCCCTCATTTTCCTACCGATTCCCTCAAAGCGCGACCCTTCCTTCAGGCGGCTGTTCGTGGCACCGAACAACGAGGCCTTCTTTTCCGTATTCCAATATCTTCTCTCCTTCGCGGATCCTCAAATGTTCAAGGACAAATTCAAATTCTGCCTACCTTTGTACGATAAACGACGAGAAGGAGATTTTCGTAAGGTTCTTTGTTCCCTCCTGCAAGACTTAGCTAGAAACGGGGATTTAGGGGACGACGTCCCCATGATAAAGATGGCTTTATTCACTACCCCAGGTAGGTGAGCGAGTCTCGACGTTATGAAATCGACGAGGTCCATCAGAGGGAAAAGTCCACAGAGGATCTCATTCCTCGATATTCTAGGCAGGAGCGCTTTCCTTCAGATGCTGCTTGCAGTCATCGAATGGGTTATACGGAAGAACTCAAGCATGCTCGAAATCGTGATACCTCCCTATGACGCGCCGCACGAAGCACTACAATCTGTCCTGGAATTTTACGGGAAACAGATGGAGGCCGATGCGAAGGTGAGAGCTAACAAGCAGGTATTTTCTGGATGACCGGAAATAATAATTATTGCCAGAGTTTTGCCTCTAATGTTGCTTCGCGAAAATTACTACGATGTAGGAGAGCGCTGGGATCCTCGTTTACAGGCCGCCGATGCACTGCTCGGGGAAATGCAGAGTCAAATGGAGTTGTTGGTGTCGGACCTCCAGAAAACAGACGCTGCTGTTCAAGCTAGCCGAGATGAATTGACGAAAGCTCAGGAGCAAACTAAAACCACCGAAGGGGACGAGAAAAATCTACGGAAATTGTCTGAAGCGCTCTCACAGATGGCTTCGATGTCCAGATCTTTACGGAGACTTTTAGATATTGTGCAGACGGATTCCCCGAGCCATGATGCCTTGACCATAATTGAACCCTTACCGGAAGTCTTGCTACAATCCATACCAGAAGCCGGTCCAAAGGTGAGTGGGACATCACCTACTGCGATTCCAGAAGGCTCCTTCGTTAGGAAGATACGCAACGTCATTTTTGTGGACTTTTCCGCCGATCCGGAACTCGCCTCTGCGCGGAACAGATCGACTGAGTGCGGGGATTCCTTCCATTCAGAAAGCGACGATCCGTTTTCTCCTTTCAATCAGCCCTCTTGTCTCTCAGGTGGACGAATTGAACGAGCAAATTTCCTCAGGTCAAGTCGACATACTCCTATACATGAGACTAGTCAGTATCATCCTGAGGAACAGACGACCTTTATTCAATGATGTCATCGAGAAGCTCTCTGTAGGCTCGGCCATAGACAGATCGTGAGTTCTAGAGAGAAGATACTCCGTTGATGGAATAGTGAGCCCCGGCGAGCGGGTAGAGCTGTCCCAGGGGCGCCCCTACACCTGTGCATGCTTTGGACATACGAGGGGACCCCAGGGGAATTCCTTGATTGCATTATCGCTAAAAGCGATGACTCGTCCCCGAATTTCCAGCTTGAGAGATCAACGGAAGTGTTTGGAGCAAGCCAGGAAGACCCTGAATCAGATCCACCAGTTCATCGACGCCAAGTCAAAATCGATCACTGGTTACGTCACAGAAGAACTCGAAGCCGTTGAAGACGCCCTCATCTTGGCGATTGATCCGGTGAGCGTTCTCACCGAATACTTCTCGGAGGCCTGCGACGAACGCGCTCGCGAATTTCCGTCGAAAATAATAAAAAATGACTTGAGAGCTTTGTCTCGTCTATTCCAGCCTTCGGTGTCTGAACTCAAAGAGCTCGTGGATCTGAGCGAGGCCAATCTAGACTCGGTCGGGGAGAATTCCGCTCCGCAGCCTCGAAACGGGGCGATGGCACCACCAACAGCTCGACATCATTTGAAGAGGAAGAAGATCGGAACCTTGAACTTGCCGCTCTCGAACACCACCAAAATGGACCTTTCAGGGTTCTCACCCCTGTCTACACCCATTCAGAGTCTCAGAATCGATAAATTGAAAAACGAACGCCTCAAGCGTCGAAGTATCAAAGACGTTTTCACTTCAACGCCTTTCGTAACGCCCCAATAAATCACGTTCTCGTTTTTTGAGGAGCTTGCTTACTGTTCTGCTCGGAGGAGCCGGCAAATCGTCGATTCACGACATCACAGGGTCACCGATGATTCGGGAGATCGCACCGCTCTATCCTTTCCAGCCCAGGAGATCGATACTGAAGCTGAAGAGCGAGCTCTCTGCTCTTCATCCGGGATTCCCTTACTCCGACCGCCCTCAGAAAGAGCAAATATTATGATGTCCGAAAATTCGGAGCGAGTCGAGATTCCTTATGCCCATGAATTAGTTTCAGAAACCGGCTCTCAAGATCGGCCCGGTGACTCTGAAATCGATTCCGGGTGGCAGCTGGCAGAATCGTATCGCATGCATGACTATCGTCGGAACTCTTCATTCTCCAATCGTACTCGAGCGCGAAGCAAGATCTCCCGACGCGACGCGGGCCCTCAAATGGTCCAATCCAGGTCACCTTGTCGGCTTCCGCGAATTTAAGATTTTCGATGTGCCTCCTCATGCTGATACATCGATCCCAGATCAAGACGTTTCCGGTGTCTATGTCTATGGGTCCTTTCTATAGGATGACCTCGAGGTCAAACCCTAGCACAGTGACAAGATGACCTTTGTATTTGAACATCCGAGAGGTGCGGGCTAGACTTCTATAATCGGTCTTTTTTGCTTCAGGAACGCAAGACGGGGCCATCTCGTTTGGACCCGACTTCGTTGTGGAGGTTCAAGAAAGCGCCCGAAGGCCAATGGTCGCAGTTCGATCTGAGAAGTCGCTGAGGATTCCCGCTCGAATGAGCGGGAATCTTGTTAGGGAGGCTCTTAGTGAGATATGATCAATTGAATGAGGACTGAGAATCTAAATACGATCAGGGTGACCAGGTGGGCTGGAGGCGCCGAACCATATTCCCCGCGATCTCGATAACATACAGTTGGTCGGAGCTTTCCGCATTTAGACCGAGGTCGCGCTCGAACATGATGCACATGAGAACTCCACTGGCCAGCTTAGGCAAGGTTACTGAACTAACGCTGAATCTGAGGTGTCCCAGATTCAGCGTTAGTCACCGACCGCAAGGGGTCAGCCCAGTTTTAGTTGTCAAAGACAGCTAGAAAGAGTCCGACTTGCTCTAGCACGAGTATCGTTGATAATCTCGCCGGAAGAAAAGCTGACTCTTTTCTTCGTAGCGATGCTCGCCATCCGAAGATATATGATGAGATGATAAACGGCGTCGATATCTATTTGTCGCTTCCATGGCTAAGACGGAACCGTTCGGAGCGAACGCGCGACTGATCCGTGACCAGCACGAATCACGACCTGCTCGTCGACTTCTGACTTCGGGGGATCCTCAATTTGCAGTAAAGCTGAACTCATCGAATAAAATATGCATGGCTGGACGGATCATAGCCGAGCTCAGGTACGGTATCCATTCTCGTTTGAAGTTTCCTTCGCGGCAGGATCTGCCACCAAGGAAGATGAGTGGCGGAGAGTTTCGAGCCTAAAATTTTCAAGATACCGCCGTGGGATCGTCTGCTCCATACGTAAGGCCTTCGGAAAGGGAAGTTGTGTTTATGAAAACAAACACAAGAATACCGTAGTGCTGGGTAGTTCTCGAAAATTTCGCGACTCGCAGAATTTTCGGAGATTAACCGAACGATTCGTATCGGTGAGCTGCTAAACACGTTTCTCATTCTTCACTCGTTCTCGCACTATCGGCAGTGACTGCGAGCTGCTAGTCCTCCCCCGCTGCCGTATTCTCCCTCCGGAGAGTCGTTTCGGCTCCGGCGAACGAAGTTTCAGATAGCCCGCAGGTCGTTCTGCGTGGTGCTTTCTGCAATTTACGCAGAGTGAATAGATTCTCGACGCTCAACGTCTATGAGAACCTGCTTCAGCAGTTTTTCGAGTTTCTATTGGGTCAGCAGGTGGCATCTGTTGGAGTAATTCCCCGTTCTTCATGACCCCCGAGATCATATTCGATCTTGCTCCGTAGGGGGTTGGGCTAAAGGTGTTTTCCGACTGGGAACTGTCAGATTGATTGTCCCGCATTTCGTACCGGAGCGATCCGATTAGCTTGAGATCAATCCCGCTCGATCTCTAGTGTTTCGGATCGCGACGCGGATCGACTGCACTGAGCGATTGCTCGAGAATTCATCATAACAGAGAAGATGTTTGGATTTTCAGCGAGGTCCAGGGATCAAGGTTGGAAATGTCAACCTTTTCCGAGGAGTCTCTTGTGAAGCGCTTGAAGGAGCTCAGTCCAACCCAGCAGGGGATCGAGACATTGAGCTTGTGGCTCATACATCACAGGTGAGTCTCATCTTCACCATTCAGTCGGTCGAATGCTCTGGAGGTAATGGAGTACTGCTGAGCGGGAATCCCTAAGCGAGTGTCCTTTATTTCCCCCACCGCAATCATGAAGAAAACATCACAAACGAATCGCGGAAGTTTGGCTCAAGGTTCTTCTGGAATTGGAGAAAGCCTCAAGAAAGGTTTGGGATTTTTTTGGAGTTTTTCCGGCTATTCCCTCCTCCGGCCCATCCCTATGCTCTGAAGTTCTTCTCTCCTCTCACCGACTTTTCGTTTCCCAGCTGAACCTGCTGTATCTCGCGAATGACGTGATCCAGAATAGTCGGAGGAAGGGTCTGGATTTCCCAACCTCTTTCATCGGTGAGTTCGGGCGTCAACTCCTGAGCATGGGTTCTGATGCATGCCGAGCGACCGCCTTCGCGGCTGACAGAAACCTTCATTTCGATCATTCCAGATCCGCTCAATGCAGCGTTCCACCACATCTTCGGAAATCATCCCACTGAAAGCAAGGTGAGTTCACGCGCGCGAGTCGGACAGTTCCGTAGTTTCCACGTTCTGATCACTATTTGCCAAAAGAGTTTCTCGGAAAGCCTCCCTCGACGTTCTCAGCATTCTTCGCCCGGACCTCCGATTCAGAGATGCCATCTCAATGCTTGTTCGACAACTTGATGTATTTCAGGTTCTCGCTGCGATAGAGCGAACGATTTCAATTTGGAAACAGCGCAAAATCTACGATGACTCCGTACTCTCAAGCTTCGAGAAGCATGCGCGAAAGATCAAACATGATCCGTCTGACGAGAAACATCCTAAGAAGGTGATTTCCTTTCGAGTTCATTCTGAGCGACACCTTGAATAAGCATGGGGCGCCCGGGGCTTTTCAAATGCGATCCTCCGATCACGGAATTCTACCAACAGATCGGAGACTCGACCTTTCCGCAGCAGTCCGGTATTACACCGTCGCCGTCTAAGAAGGCGAGACCGAACAGTCCCTTCAGTGAAAACATGGATCTCCTGGAGAAGATCAACGAATTCCAAAAACATAAGGTCGAGTACGACAGTGAGCCTACGAGCGATTCGAAGGTGCCAGATCATGCTGAAGTCATAAGAGCGATCCTGGCCCTCGAAAATGCTCCATCCGCCGACGCTGCGATAAGAGAGAAAATCGCATCGCTTCCCCCGGAAGTTCGGGATGTGGCAATGCTCGAGAAAATTCAGGACCAGGCTACGCTGAACAAGCTTAGAACTCAGGTGAGGCTCCACTCTTCATAATTCAAACCTTCATGGACTCGTGAGTCATGACTGACACTACGATTTGGACGCTCACTCCTCCACGTGACGATTTCGTGTGGGAGCCCTCGAGCTCCGTCGTCAGTTCCCGGGTTGGGTTCGCTATCTCGAACGGAATTCCGCGGTGTTTCTCGCTCCGAATCGCATGTTTTTCTGCATAGCATCTTTTATATAGTTCGTTCATGCTTAGGTTAACTTTCCGGCTGATCCCCAGGTGGATGAGGCTTGTGAGCTCCTGAAGAACTACAATGGCGACTTGGACAAAGAAATCTCAGATCGAGGAAAATTGGCAAATCTCCTTCACGACTTTCGCAAGTATGTTCTCAAGTCTGATTGAGCTGTATGCAGTCTATATTCCTCCACATCATGAGCCTGGATGAACCACATGCTCGGTTCTACGACGAGTTTCCGTTTATTTTTTATTTTTTATTCATTTTTTCATTTTCACTCAAGGTACAACAGCGCGAAGATCATGGACCTAGTCAAGGAGCTCGACACCTACAAACAGAAGCTTCAGACAGCTGTTCAGGTACCAAATTCGATCTGCTTGGCTCGTCGCGCGTTCCGAATCAGATGAGACGACCTTTCCTTCCCAGCCTATCAGAGGATACTCAGATACCTAAATGATTCCTTCTTCTAGGTCCGTGATGAAGTCAGACGGCATGCTAACAAGCTACCCGATATGACTAAACTACCGAATGTCACCCAGGGACGTCTCGTTCCTTTACCGACGGCTGGCGATCTCTTCACCAAATAAGAGGGGCGATGTATCTACCTACATGCTAGAAGTGTACACAATTGTGATTTCGCTGAACTGAGTTTTGAAGTGAGCTATCTCAGTTGGGCTGAATGAAGTATGAGACCTCCCCGAGATGATCGAGTAGGAACGTTCCAGAGACACCTAAAACTCTGGCAACTGAATCCTGTGTTGATAAGGAATGAATCGAGCGAATAAATAATTGAAACGATAGACGAAGCTGTCTTGCTCGGAGGGCGCTCAGCTCATTGTCAGTCCCTATTCGACTAATCGATAATGTGGGTTGGGTTTGGAGTAGGATAAGATTCGAATCGCTCACCCATACAACATTCGACCCTGCGTAAATATTCGGTGTCTGACGAAAATTTCAAGCTCGATTTTGAGACAATGAACAGCTCCTGAGACCTGACAATACGTAGGCCTCCTGCTGTGTCGACGGATGCGCGGAGTTTACGACCGTCCTCTTCTCCCCCGGGAAGCATGGAAGAGAAAAATCCGGAAGCAAGGTATTTTCTTCGCGTTGAAATCCCTCGATTCCCCGTCCGCGACATTCGTTCAGGAGCGTCGGAGGGAAGTTGGAAGAAGTCACGAACTCAAAATGGATTCGGATTCCTCCTAATCATTGTCATTTGCAATCACCCATGCAATGGTCACACTAGGGAACAATTGATCGATATTCTTATTTGGAATTGAGCATATACCATGAATGAGAATCGTTGCCTTGAGCCGTCAGAGAGCGTAACCCGCCCCAGAATTATTTTCTTGAAAGAGTTACTGA
Organism: Galendromus occidentalis; assembly: GCF_000255335.2. Classification (NCBI taxonomy): domain Eukaryota; kingdom Metazoa; phylum Arthropoda; class Arachnida; order Mesostigmata; family Phytoseiidae; genus Galendromus; species Galendromus occidentalis. The sequence goes on along the minus strand of NW_003805109.1, from coordinate 105,076 downwards.
CGGAGGGGTGACCCCATAATTATCGAAAGGAGCGAAGTTAATTGTTGAGTGTTTGCAAGTTGAGTGAATTGCAAGCATGAAGGGAAAGGCCGACGGGCCGTGGGAAAAAGACCATCGAAGCACGGCTCAGAATAGCGAAAAATTCCACTGGAGTGTGGGTCCATGTAAGTACTACCGTCTGGAGAATTCTCAGAGGGTCGGGGAATAAATCATATCCACGTCCGATGTCGCCGGTGTCCGACGTGAGCCTTTGCATCAATCGCGTTCGATGATTTCGGTGAATCATCTGCAATATATGGGACCAACATGCTACACGATCGGCGGACCGACCTACGAGTCATTCGTCTAAAGACGCCGCGCCGCCCTTCCCTTGTTGCGGGGCGGAAGGGTTGGGGAGGCTCCTGCAAGGTTTAGAAATATCCAAGGACACCCATATCGCAATCTCCGTCCGCTTTCGCTCGTTGAAACTGTCCGGGCGCAGGCCCCAAACTTCCGCAATAGCATTGACACATATCTTGTGGCCGTTGGACGTCTCGGTAGGACCTGAGGAATTAGACGTGTGCCAAGATAGGCCTCACTCCCCGCGTTTGCGTTCAAGGAACCATCGGATTCCTTCCTTGTTGGGAGAGTTCGTCTTCTCTACGTTGGGAGCAGCTGTGAGAGTAGTCAGGGAAGAAAACTCGGTCAGAACCAAATTTCTCAACATGGCATCGGAGGCAAGAGCTCCCGCAATTCTCGTTCTACTCTCGAGCGCTTATGCACTGTCCCCCCGATCTTCGAGCTTTGATATCCCGGTCCCAGAGCTCAATTTTCGCTCGGCTTTGCTTGATTTCGCTCAGTTCCGCTGGATGGCGACTCGAGACGCCTCTTGGGCCTCCCCATCCAGCGACCTGCACTCCTATTGCCTCATGTCTCAAACTAGTCATCGCCCAAGTCCGTCATTACGGACCCTGCATTCCTACGCCCTCTATTCATTGTGATCTCATTCGACTCGGGCTAGATTCCATGTGGAGTAGCTTGTTTTACTCGTTTCAATCATCAACCGTTGGCTGAGCATGGTCTCTCCGTGGGAACGGGAAACTGAAGTCGGATAAATGGGATGGACCGCCCGTTCGTGTTTTTCAGCAGAGATAATCAGCATCATTGTCCTCACACTCTCCCATCAACAGATTTCGCTTCGCTTCAATTTCCACGCCGTACCTCCTGCACGGGTTCCCCGAAGACTTGACATACGTACCATCGTACGGTTCCTCCAAGGGTCGTAGAATCAAACAAAAATTACGGTGGACAGGCGAAAAAGTCGAATTTTCGTTCTAGTCGTCGAGCGTCGGAAGTCGTCCGTGCTCTCTTCCTCAATTCGTCTTTGTTGTTGTGTCTGTGGCGTAAAACAGTAGCAGAAGTTTCGAAGCTTGATGGAGTGTTAAAGTTAGAACTGTTACATAATACCTCGATTGCCAGAAAGACTCCCCGGACGATTCGACGAGCAGTGCCCGGCCGAGCTACTTGGTGAGTGACGAACTCCGTTACCGTATGATTTGGTGCCCATAGTCTAGCTTGCAGGCAGACATCTGACATTTGGACTGTTCGAAGGAGTAGAATAACAGCTCATCGACGATACAGTGGAGCTTCATTGCCACCGATGCGTCACCGATACCTTAATTCGGATTGCATCTCTTGAAAGCAGAGCCTGTCAGTGAGCTCTTCCCGCATTGTTCCGTCATTCAAACTCCCTGGAAAAACACACCTGTTGGAGTATCGTTTCCCCGGAAGAAGAGGCCGCGAAGGATGAATCAGTCGCAGCGTTCCGCGAATCTCCGCGATCCCGACAGCCAGGGTTCGATCAGCCCAAACATTTGCGTGGCTGCATAACTTACGCCGAGCGAGTGCGGCAAGCCTCTCTGGGGAGCAAGATAGAAGTCCCTCTGCGACATACTACGATACTGCGGCAGAACTAGAACAAGCTAGGGGGCATCTTCGTCCTTCTATCAGCAGCCAGAAATCGGTAGAGCCTGACTGAATGTTTCCCGGAGGAGAGTAAGATCAGAGCATACACGGAATCGAAGTCCGAGCATCGGTGTTGCGGGAATTCTATTCCTCGACGACAGTTCGATGCAAGTTCGTCTATGCATCGGCGTCCCTGTCAGAAACTCAGTTTGTCCGATGGAGATCACTCTCGTGTTTAATCATAATTCTACCAGGATGGAGTTGAAAGCTCGCCGGCCCATCTCGCTGAATACGTAAGGACTGCTATCTCCCTAGAGATAAGACTACCCTGAGGAGGAAGTGGGAAGGCTTCTCTGTTGTCGACCAAACGGGTCTCTCTGCTTCAAAGAACTTCACTGTACCATCCGTTTGTTCAGCCAAAAGTGTCTTGACTATTTCTTAAAACAGCGTTTCGGGGTTAATCTGTCCAATCTCAGCCGATAGAGCGTCGCACATTTCGTGCCCTGACGTATAACGAGTCTTCGCCAATTTAGGTAGTGTATACAGAGTAGAGCAAAGACCCTCAGCTAAGAGCACCGACACCTGATCGTCAATGATCGCATACGCAGGAGCTCTCTGAGTGGTAGAGGCTTCAAAAGTCTTTAAACGTGACCCAGCCGGATGACGCCGTGCCATTGAGTGATACGTTATGGACTTGGAATGTTTTCTCAGTATAGCAGAGTTTCGCGTTGGCTCAGATCGTGTGTGTGATCACTGAGCGGGGAGTTCGTCTCCGGTGGTGGCTCCTGTCGAAGCTCGAAGCCTTTGGAGTGAGTCTAATGACACGGGAGTTACTCCCGGCGATTCCCGTCGGCAGCCCATGAGCGGAGTTTACGGGAACGATTCGATCGCTCTCTATGTGATATGTGAGATTTGGAGCTTTGGCGTCGAGAGTTTTCTGCGAAGACGGCTGAGAAAAAACTGTCAATGTTTCTTGGCGCTGTCAGAATTTCCAGCATCGCGATCAGCTGATTCATTGTGAGCACATCCTATCAAGACCCGTCAAGGAGTCACTCGGGCTCAAAGTGCAGGGACAGCTTCTCGATTGAGGTCAGATATTCCTCTTCCTCGATATCCGAGAGTAGATGAATCTCTGTCTCTCGTCGGCACTGGGTCGACGGTTGTCGCCAACCCTTTCTCGGTCGAGCGGAAACTGTTGCTTCTGCTTTACTATGGCGGAGGCCGCAGCGTGATGCGAGGTCCTTCCCATGCTGTCTCTCTTCGCGTCTGTAGGTCCCGATACGATTTTCGAGCCAGCGACGAGAGGGAGGAGGGTTGTATGATGACGTCATTCATTCACTTGGTCTGTGCTGCTGCGTTCATTGAGAGAGCGGCCACTGCGGAACAGCGCTCTTCGCGGAGGGTCCGAGCTGCTTCGATTTTGGGGAAATCGAAGTAGGCGAATCTGCCAAGCGACAAGCACTCTCAGTGGAAATCTTACTCGAAATCAGAGCCGCGAGTATCTGGGAAGATTGACGAGGCCCGTCCTGGGGGCTCTAACGGAGGCGATATACATGAAGCTCATGATTCGTCCGCGATGTGGAAATCACGAGAGCCGCCAACGATGAGGAAACGTGCCGAGGACCGTTCTCGGGCACAGTAGGCTGCTCACTTCATGGGCTTCCCACGCCTTCTTTGCGTCGGGCGGACTTCCCTCCGATGAGACGTCTCCTCAGCGAAATCGGTTCGTGGTTCTTCGGGATTAAGGTCGGCTGGACGTAGACGTACAGCATTTACGCTCGTAGTCTGGTCTCTATAGAGGTATCGGAAAATCTAGAACGAGTCGAGTGAAATTCGTTTTTTCAACAATCGATCGATGAGCTCTACGTAAACACACGAATTATTCGCCTGATGAAACAGATGGCAGGGTTCACAGGCTGGCTGTTCGCCGTCGACAACAGCAACAACAACGCTACGCATAGAACGTGCGGCGTAGAAGCTCGTAGGCGTTCAACGGAGGGAGATGATCAGAAGGAAAAGAGGAAGGGACGGACGGACGGATAGTGTTCCAGAAATAGCAACGTTGGGAGAGGGACTGTGGCCCGACGGCGATGGCGGCGCGCAGAGCACTTGGAGAGTTACTCAGAGAATACAGCAAACCAACATCTGAACCAACATCGAAGTGCTCGCCGCCTCTTCGACTGCCTACCGACTGACTCTTTTCGTGGCTTTCCAATCGACGTGGGAAGGATCACATTATCATGTTGCGGGCGTCGACCGTCAACCTCTGAACCGAAAGCCGGTCCGTGATCCGGAGCTGCTGACAACAACCGTTCCCCAGAGCGGGGTGTGACAAGCTCGTTGGAAAAGAGCGGAATATGTGTTGACACTTCGAGTCATCGGTGATTAGCGGAGCATCGCTGCCCTACCGGTCCCAATGAACTCTGACAAGGTGGATAGTCACATCGGGACGGCTGCGCGAGAGCCTCCTACGTGAAGATGTCTCACCGTTGACTACCGGACCGTGTGTGAATCCCATCTCAGAGGTCGGAATTCACTTCCCCGAGAAGCGGTGCAAACGTTTCGATTAGTTGTGGGCAGGATCATCGCAGGAGAACCGTGAGACGCCGTGATCGCGATTCGAATCCACATGTGTGTTAATCGGGACGCTCGTGGCGGTCGTTCAGACATCGATGGTCGGTGTTATTCTTGATTGATGAGGCTAGTCGTATTGACAGTGGACGCTGATGTTGCTTCTGGAGATTTTCGAGTGTTCTCAGTCGGAATTCGTCTCATCGACTGAGATTCGGGATTCCGAAAGATGTTGAGCTGCTTCTCTTATGCTGCCTATCGTTCTCTGGACGAGCCAGACGGGAAAGCAGAGCTAGACGCCGAGGATAGTCGATCCGCATCCCCTAGAGATTCTACGGGAGGACAAGTGACCGCTGGTACTACCGACGCCATCGTTCCTGCCTCGACAACGACGGCGACGACGACGACCGCGGCGACAACAACAACAAGCACGTCGTCAATCGTCAGTGGACAAACGGGAATCAATGGCAGGCAGCTCCATCTTGGCTCATCCGGCTTAGGAGGTCATCTCAGTAGCTCAACAGGAACTCTCATGCACCTCAGTCCCACGTCACTCGTCTTACCTCAGAATCCGAGCTCTGCTCCGAGTTCTACGGCGCTCACGCCCGAATTGAAGAGACCGCCCAATCAGAAATTCGTTAAACATCTCGAGGCGAATCTTCTCAAAAATTCCATCAGTGATTCCCACTTGAATTGTACAAAGAACAGAGAAGAACGGTACATCAAAGTACCTATCGGCACCGCTGTTCCACCTCCTAGACCAAATGTACCTTGTCCAAAAAAAGACGTCCGTCACAATCCTAGTCACAACCATTTCCATCAACAAAGTTCCCAACGAAACGACCAGGTTCCGAAGACTCTCGCCCCGATCGTTTCTCAAAATCTGCGCTCGGCGCAAGCACCTCTCCACGTGCTACCACAGAGTATGTCGACCGTATTATCGCGATTTACATTTTTCAAAATTCTCGAGCCGCTCTTGTCGACTAAAGCTCAGAGGAGCGCCTTCATTTACGGAACGATACGACGATTCTCTCGAAAGAAAAAAACACGAAAAGCTCTCCATCCGTCTTCCGACAAGAAATCATTCGATACCGAAGGCCTTGCTCAGCGACCTTTTCTCTCGAAGAGACCAAATGGCCGGAAACCGAGTATCAAGCTCGATTCTTCTCTTTTCAGCTTCATTCAGACTCGTTTCATCGGCGAGAAAGTGCAAAATGGCTCCCTCGAACACCGAAGGAGCGACCGGGAGTTCCCAACGAACCTGGCTGCATCAGGATAACGAAATACTTGGAAACGGAGTCATATACACAGTCAAGGTGAGTTCCTCGTTGATTTGTCCATTCGTGGGAGTAGGCACCCGGATGGAAACCACCGGTGCGCTTCAGGCTCGGACGGTTTAGAGGGCTTTTGATGTGAAGCAGGTGCCCACGGCGGCTTGTGAATCGGTTCCTAGACTTCTTTCCAAGAGGTGACACCTCCGACGTTGCAAGCCTCACGCAACAAATGGGGCGAAACTTGCCCTTGCTGGGACCGATCCTTAGGAAGTAGCGTCGGAAGGGATTTTCCCGCCAAGGCCTCTTCCGAATGGATAATAGCGAAGACGAGCTGAAGATGCCGCGCGCAATACCTCGAGTGTGCCGAGCGTAAAACTGACGGATGGTAGGCGACCTAACCGAGGTGCGTTGTATGATCGGGGCGATTTCCCCGGGTGGGGGGACGATTCGCACTCAGATCTCTTCGATCGAAGGTGGCATCGTCAACCATTTCAGCATAGCCGGGGCGAACCAATTGATACTCCTGAGTTTGAGATAAAAAACGATTTTCGTGCTCGTGGCGCCTCTGTTCCAATGACCGAAATGCCGCATTTCGCTGGATTGAATACACCTCTACCGTATATCGCGGTAGGCGCATCCGATAGCTGCCACGAGTGCGTCTGCAGGTTCTCCCTCGGTTGATTATTCTCTCTGATCAACGAAGTCGCCGATGAGATTAGTTCCACCCCTCTCGCGAGCCCGGAATCCCGCGGGACTCCCGAAGCCGTCTCAGAATGTCTAAACAGATCCAGTTGCTCGGCTCAAGGCGTGATGGAATTTCGCGAATTTGTGAATCGGTTCCAAGAAAAACGGAAATGGAATGCATTGACTGTAATGACAATGACCCTCGATTGGGTTCCGCTTCTCCGGGCGAGTGCTGGATGTCCTTACTGAACGCATGAACAGTCTCGGATTCTCACATGCTACGCTTCGAGAACCCAAGCCCCGCAAAAAAATGACGGAATTCCGGGGAAACTTCGCACGGACTTCCTCTCCCTCCGAGAAACGCCAGCAGATTGGGAGGGGCCCGATCCGAAGAATTCCAATCGAACAAGACTCTCTCGATGACTCAGTCAGTGCTTTGGAAGAAACGGTCTCGGGATACCGTTTCTCGGTTCGTCATTCAAGCCTCATCTCTGGAGGCGATCTCGAGCCGCGTGGCATCTCGATGAATCTCAATCGTTCTGCGGGAGGAACGTTGGCGTTCGAGCTCCTTTGTTCAGGCCCTCGATACGTATTGGGGGAGCGAAACGCGATCGGGCACTTCGCGAGCTCGGCGACGGACAACGAGCTCACAGGAAGACGGTCTGAATGACAAGCCGACTGAATGGTTTCTCGATGAGCAATGAGCAGCAGATTGGAGACAAGAAGTCGAATGCCCGCTTCTCTTTGTGTAGCCGGAGCGGCGAATACTAGAACGTAGAATTATACAACGTAGATGTTCAAGACGAGAGCCCGGCATGCATGCAGGCAAACGAAGATGCAATCGAGCTGGCCAGTGCGCAAGTAAGCAGGATGGGAGGCAAACAAGCTAGTTGGCTGGCTGGCTGACTGACTGTCTAGCTGCTTGACTGACTGAATGAATGGCGGACTGGATGCCTGGCAGGCTAGCATACAGGACGCAGGAAGGGAGGAACCTACACCAAAGACGGGGAGGGAACTAGCTGCTTCCTCCGTGACGTCAATGCTTTCCTCCTCCGCATTGGACGCCGTCTGCCAAGTGCTGCGCCGCCGCCTCGGAGAAGGTGGGTTGGCCGGCCTGTTTGCGTGCCGCTTAGTCGGTCCATCCGTCGTAGCGTCGATTGCCTGACTGACTACTTGTCTGGCTCAGTGCCTGTTGAATCGAGGTCCTGAGGTCGGCTGACTTCTTTTTCGTCTGCTCTGGCTTCGCTCAATTTAATTTCTAATTTCGAGTTTCGCGACGGGCTCTTTGATCGCAGCACGTCCGGGTCGTTTTGTCGAGGACGATGTCCGATCCAGGAGGTCATCATCCAACTGACTGCGATTGCCGACGCGATCAGTCGGAGAGCGACCTCGAGAGGGTTTGACCGCGACAAGATTCGGAGAAAAACGTCAGAAAATCAAATAGTCCGCGCTTCGATCATTTTTTCTTCTTCGCTTCTCTCATTCGAGGGGCCCATCGATCGAGAGAGGATATCCGACTCGGAAAGAAAATTATGGAAATAAGCGCCCATTTGTGTTCTTACCTCGTCAATTGAGGTGGAAGGATTCTTCCGGATGGGACGCGTTTTGTAAGCCGCGTCGTCCAGCGAAAGATAATCCGCGATGAATCGGTCCTTAGAGGAGCGGAATCGCTCCTACTTCGATAAGGTCGCGGATTCTCGAAGACAAAGGCGCTGCAAGTCGATCCGGACTGATTTGTAACGGAAAATGCCGGGGTTCTATAGGAAATTCGAGTAGTTGCTATCCGTTGACCCTGTCGAGCTCTTTGTGAATCCGCGAGGCTTCGCATGGGTTATCGTATGCTATGCTACTCAGTCTTCATAAATCAGCGTCCGGATCTTCGGAGAATTCCTCGTTGAGACACCGACGCAGCTTCTCTGATAATTTCTATGATCGCCGTTAGTGGACCGACCGGACCTGCTGCTCCACACTAGCATCCGCATCTAGGATCGGAACCATCGTTCACATTAGAAAACCGAGATTATAATCGATCAGAGCCCCTAACGATGTCGACGTCCCGGATCAGAATCGACGCGAATTGATTCCCATCTTATCAGCCAGAGTGGTAGACGACGGTGGAGATACCGGCAATTATCTCGATGGCTGGTCAGCGTTCGAAAATAGACAGATTGGTCTCAAATTGATTCCGGAGCTCGAAAGCAGCACGAAAACAACCTTCTCCCCGGGCAAGAATTCTACCGAGCTAAGGACGAACGGGGAGAATAGCTCGACGATAGGAAATTGGAGATCTGGTGAATTCGTTGACGAGATTCGAGAGGAAATATTTGAACACGATGCCAGCTCGACGGCAGTCGGGCTGCTTGCTCCGTCCGCTGTCGGCAGCAACAACGCACGCTTAATAGACTTCCGGCGGAGCTTCCTGCCGGAGCTCTTGTTGTAGCGAATTCCGTTCGGTCCTCTAAAATGGCCAGTTCAGTCAACGGGAGCAGCATTGGCATTTTCGCTCGCTGGATAACGCCTTAGGACTCGTTTCGCACTGTGAGCGCTCAGGACCTGTAGAGATGGAAGATTCTGCGTATATTTCTGTGATAGAGCAGGAAAGGACGACATTAAGGGATATTCACGGGAATTCAGGCCGCAGACTCCTGAGCAGATAGCGGAATCTATTGAATGGCTCATCTAGGATCGGCTTGTCTACAGCTCAGTCCTCCACTCGGGAAGTGGGACAAGACAAGAGTTTTGATCGCTGCGTGGCCGTATCAATCATTCAAACTCTATTCCTAATTCTTACAGTATGTCGGCTGCCTGGAAGTTCTGACCTCAATGAAAAGTCTGGATTTCGAGACGCGCACATTGATCGCAAAGTGAGTATCGAGAAACTCTCAGAGAAGTGGAGAGGCTAAATCGATCATCACCACTGTTAGAAATATTTCCCGGTCGTCGAACCATAACGATTGTGTCAGCTCTCAATCTCTGGCGACGAATTAAGCGAACTCCACTTCCGATATTGAGAATTGACATTCATTTCAATCAGGGAATGTATCGTGAGAGTTTGCGAAGCAGCCGGTCTTAGGACAGTAGATCGAAAAAGGAAATTGGACAGACGCTTGCTTCGAGTTCTCGCAGAGAAACCTATCATGGAGCATGCAGGTAAGCCGTATTGGATCTTGAGCGAGATGAGATACGCGGGAATTTTCTCAATTATTTTTGCGAGCTCTCCGTAGCGCAAACCGACCCACTTCTTTCGATGTTCCCGTGAAGGGAGACTTTTCCCCCTTCGGAAGCAGGGCATAATAATCTGACTCGCTCCTCTCCTGTAGGTGCGAATGTCTCACTGTGTATTAGTGCTTCAGCGTTAGCATTGACAGATCTCGAATCGGGCCACATCGTAGCCACCCACGCTATGCCAAACATCAGTTTTGCATCAGGCGAGTATTCAGGGGCAGACCTCCCGGATCTTACATGATCCCTCACGAGAGGCTCTCCGTTAGAACTACGGGTGTCGCTGTTTCAAATTGTGCCAGTACTTCTCGTCATACCGGTGGTAAACATCAATCATTGAAGGAATCATGTGCCCGATAGGTGGTGATCAGGACACATTGGACTTTGTGGCTTACGTCGGGAAAGACGATTTGCACAACCGAGCTTGCTTCGTGCTCGAATGCGAAGGAGGATTAGCCCAGGATGTCATTGCCACCATCGGGCAGGCTTTCGAATTGAGGTAAGCTAATCACATTCGACTCACTCAGTCAGACATTGCCTCGGGCATCGAGGTTTCCTCAGTCTAACGTTTCCATCGAAAAAACTGGGAGGGACGTGCCCTGAAGTTTTTTTTTCCGATGCAGGTTCAGAGAGTTCCTACGACGATCTCCAGTTCCAGTACCTACGCTTCCACCAGCGAGAGATCCTGATTATTATAATGATTTACCTGGGAAGATTCCCCCGGAACCCGCTCCCAAGGTAGCTAGATCCATGAGTACATCAATGCTAGGGTCCAGCCTGGAGTGATCTAGAAGCTAGGGCAGGGGTCTTCAATTTCTCTCGATCGAAGAGGCTCGAGAGTGCTGCGATGCGCAATCGGAGACCCTTGGCGTGAGGTCTGAAGAAGGCTCGGTGGAGCTCCCAGACGGGCTTCACCGTGAATGATTCAGATCTTCCAGGGTGCCGAAGCACGTACCTAGGTTGAATCGCGCTGGTCCAGTACTTCGTACTCATCCGTTGCTCCTTCTCAGGCCCTGCCAAATAACAATAATACTACTGCTACAACACCAAATAATAACACCTCAGCCGCCGGCCATGGCGGCGCTGGTGAAAACCTCATCGATTTAGAAAACACTGAGACAACGGTCGACCCCACCTCTGTCCAACCCATCCACGGTAAGTCTTCCCAGATGTGCCACTCGGGCTCGCATCGATGCCCCCCTCGCAGTGGGAAAGACCTTGATTTCCTCGCCGAAGGCAATGCAAAGCTCGTTATCGAGTCCAATTGTTCTTTGCAGACTATGTAAACACCAACTTAGATCCTTTCGATATGATGCCAATGTGTGAAGTTATTCCTCCAACGACGCTCCCGGCTCCGTCGGCGGAAGTCCATCCTCCGCCCGAAGTTCTGGCCGTGATCGAGCAGCGCCTCCGGGTGAGAGTTCAGGGCTTCGACATATCATAACAGAGGGCTTATGTCCATACATGTCGATTCATAAGAGGGGTTTCGGTTTTGTCGGATGATACGGAATTGAGAACACCATAAAGAAAATCGCGACCATCAGTGTTTTCTCCCAGCTTCTCATGAGCGATCTCGACCTTCGCAATTTCAGGTCGAACCGTGGTATCATGGCGCCATTTCGCGAGAGGAAAGCGAAGCTCTCCTGAAGAAGGACGGCGATTTCCTTGTGCGTGAATCCAAGGCTCAGAAGGGATTTGTTCTCACCGGTCTGCAAGGAGGAAGCGGGAAGCATCTCCTCTTGATAGATCCCAATGGAGTGGTAGGATTTTTCGGAACATTCCTTGGAAACTGAGACACGTATCTCCCCGTCGAATGCTCACCGATATCAGTCACCGGCAGAAAGACCCCGTGACGTAAGAGGTATTTTTTTCCCTCAGGTCCGGACAAAGGAACGTACCTTCGAGAGCGTCTCACATTTGATCAATTTCCACCGAGATAACCAATTGCCGATTATTTCCCTGGATTCGGCACTGCTCCTCATCAATCCGGTTTGCAAACACTAGACGTCCCTCGGTGTCAACCCGATGTACATTTTTCCAAATCGACATCGGAATCTTCCCTTGTCGAAAGCCTTCCGTGTTTCGTCGAGGAAGCTTATTGTCCAAATCAGGGAGAACCGCGCGTCGTCTACAGATTTGTCCATCATTAACGAGTCAATCCAAGTAGAGATGGGGAGACAGCGCGGAATCACACTGTGGAGAGGGGTATATGACAACCCATATGACCCTCGTTCACATTATGGTCACAAGACCGTAGGAGACCCAGTCATGTATTATAAAAGTAGAAATATTCGATATAAGCAGAAAAATCCAGTTCCGCTGTCGACGACACGGGCATGTAGAAGAATAGCTAAAGAAATGGTTTTCGAGGCATCGCCAATGAGACAAACAGGCTCTCGCGGAAATGCCCGAGATCCTCCATAGGGTAGGAATTCGGATGTGTGGATCTGTAGTCCTCCGCGTCTAAAACGATGAATGAAGAACTTGTTCTGCGCGATCAACTGGAGGAACCCGAATGTACTTCGCAAAGTACTGAAGTATGATTAACGTTGGAACATAGCGTATTAAGCGGGAAGGTGATATATGAGTGTGTCTCTATTTACAGTGCTGTAGATTGTGCCATTCGTGAGCAAAGCGTTATTGCTTTGAACAGCGTATGGATTTATTTACACTATATCCCTTTTTCACACCAGACCGAGACCAACAAGTAGAAACGACAGGTACCATCACCACAGTAATGGTATGAGAAAGCCAAGGAGCCCCTCCCTCAAATCTGAGCGCGATTTCCGAGTTGGGAGATCTGCCAGATACCCCAGAATTCGATTAATACTCACGAATCCATCACCAGGGGTCGTCGCTTCAAGCGGACGCGATATGTCGATTGGATTCCTCCGAATTGTTTTGAATTAATCCAAAATCTGGATTGATCCATCAGGACACCCTTGCGCGATATCGGTGGCGGACTGTTCTGATTGGAATCCCTCTCGGACCCATTGTACGCTCGAGTGATGAAACCCCTCGGAAATATTTTCGGATGTCCTCAACAACCTCTCGCATCGTGGATTTCTTGTACCCAACCGGATCCCTTGTAGGACATATCGTTGGAATTTATCCACAATGAGAAGAACAGCAGCCTTCTGATATCTTACTAAGTCTGCTCACTCGAATCGACTACATTCGTGTGACAGATTACTGTCTTGACTACATTTCTCTCTTGAGAAACTCCAGGAAAGAATTAAGTATCTCTACAATGTATTTTTATGGACGAGTACTACATCGTGCACCACTTGATTCGGAAGCTAGATTGGAACATTCATCGCTTTCTTTTTAGCGCTATTCGCTCACTACGAGACGGGGAAAAATGAAGGGAAAAACAAGTCAACCAGTAGTTTTGGGGTAGTTTCGGGGATCCGGTGATAATCCGGCGATTCCTCACGTAGCTGCTGATCGTCCACATGGGTTGTATTGCTTAGCTCCTCGGAAAGAGGAAGATAATATTGACCGTTCATAGCTCCCATGTTGAGAGTTCTTTCCGTCCTCGAACTTGACTCTACTGTCGGACGGCAGCATCGAGTGTGCTCGGGACAGACAGTCTATATCCTGGAATGATCCTTTTTCTCTTTCAATTGGAAAGCCTAGATGACGGTTCACGGTAGAAAGCATACGTCCGCGGAGTATAGGAAGAGATGTACAGGAATACATGATTGAAAAAAAGATAATAGACTTGACCGAATCAAAAACTCGTTTCGCAGCAGGAAATTGATCGAACGCTCGTTCCGTTTTTCATTCTCCAGATGACACAACGCACATGTAAGAATTGGACTTACAAAGGGTTCAGGCTGAATTTTATCGTTGACGGTTCGAGATGCCGAGCATCTCGCGGCGATTCGACATGGTCGTGGGACTCTCAAGAGGAATTCGCGGTTCCCAGGCATTGGGACCAAGAACTTCGAGGAAACGACTTCGGAATTACTCGGAACGCTTTTTGATTTGGTTCTCGGCTAACTGTTGATGTGAATGTTTCAATCACCCGGGCCGTCGATGGGCATGCTGACTGGCGGATGCGGGTGCTCACTACAGACATAATTGTAACTCGAGAGAATTTACTCAGAGAGCAATTCTGGTTAGGAACAGTTACGGATCTGCGGGTCGGAAACCGCTCCGATAATGTCGAACTTTCTCGTCGATCTTGATCGAGTCGATTTCACGATTTCAGAAATGGACAGATCATGAGCTACAGTAATAAAGTTGATCATAGACCATCACTGAGATTTCTTCTTCTCTGAGCGGGATCCCCGTTCTCGATGAACCGCCGCCCGGGTGTATGTATTGAATAAAAAAATTAATGAAATCCCAACGACTGTTTCGATCACCTCGCAACGACCAGTGAGTGGTACGCGGATGACTGGCGGATGAAATTCGCTCGCGAGTCACGAGGGAGCCTCTGCCGAGGGCCAGGACATACGCGACGTTTTTCAGGCCTTCCTGTTCTCCTTGAGTGAGCAGCAAAGGAAAGAATCCGTAGCGAAAGATCTGTCGATCACAAGGCTCAGGCGGCCGCACATGAGCAGCGGGAGAGATACAAAGATTCTGGAAGCCGGTGATAATTTGGACTGACTGCGATGCCTTCGTCATCCAAACGGGCAAACTCCCGTCACCCAGAGGTCTACTTTCTATCAGAGATGATTTCTAACCGTTTTCAGCCGGTTTCAGCTTCTGCAAGGCGGAATCAGGAGAATTCCGAACATATCATTCGACAGTTCCAAGGACGGCGGAATGGAGGCCTTTATTTACACAGTAATCCCCGAACAAGGCAAAGATTAACCGCCTCTTTCACGATCAGCCCAAGAGATGCTTGAAGTCTTTACACTGCCGTATTCGATTTTCGATTTTTCTCGGTATCTTCTTCTTGAATGTGCCGCTGATTATCTGCTCCTCTTTTGAATCGTGCTTCTCGGCTCCATGTTCAATCTGAGGAGAGGATCGAAAGACTCACAAGTTCATTCAATGTACCCGATCGGTAGCCGGCTTGGCATTAGCGCAAGCAATCGCGACCCCAGCTCTTATTCAATGGTACCCGCTCTCACTGACCTGGAAGGCACACATGGCGACAAGAGGTTTAACAAGTAGAGAATTGAGCTCCGGCCACCGTTCCATCTTGCTGAGGGCCAACGCCACAGATTCTACAGTTGACAGGCACTCGTTGTGCGGTTGTGTGCGAATAACGTAGTAGGACGGATGGGTGGGATTGATTTTGACCTGGAAAGAGCTCCGCGTCTTAGTTTGTGGCGTTTCTGATCGATGAAGATCCGAGGCTCCGAACTTTCCACGGTACTAGATCAACCCGATCTCGCCTATTCACCTTCTTCAGCGAATGTAGCTCCTTGTTGCCGAAATATAAGCTCTTGGCTTGGTTCCAAGTGCCGTCAATCACAATCAAGCTGTAGTCTCTCCCAACAGCGACCAAATCCTCCACGTCGATCGCATCCGATGCAGGATAGAGGACATAGGATCTCTCAGGGTTTGAGAAGGTATCCCTCAGAAGCGGATGGCTGAGGTGAGAGGAAGGTTTTTATTTACCTCCAGCTACTTTTCGGTTCACGGTTTCGATCGATCAAAGAGCGGTGTCAGACATCGTGAGCGCCTGCGCCGTCCTCGCTTCTGTGGTCCGATGGAAAGACTCGGCTGAATACATGAATGGAATTTATGCGTTGAAGGTTGCAAGCGGTCCGACTTTTTGATCACCGGCTTCGCCCGATTTGAGGTACCGCTCAAGGCTCCGCTTCGTAGATGGAGCGGGACTCGAGGAAGAGCTTCAGTTCGTATGTCGGAGGAGACGATCAGAGATGGAGGAACTAAAAATTGAGTGCCCCAAGGTCGCTATAATTTGATGGGGGAATCTGTTCAGGTTCTGCCTTTTTCGGACTCCGGATGAGGTCCACTCCGACTAGTTCCTCTCCAGATTTGGATTTTCCGATTGGTTTCTCGCCAATGATAATGCTCTTCAATCAACAGATGGAAATTCGTTTTTTCGCAATTCCTTGGAGGATTTCTCTCGCATTCGGAGTCTGACGCTCATATATCGCTCAGAGGTCACATCGTAAGCGAGTGCTTCTGATCTGGACTTGTTCGAAAGATTTGCCGGGGCACTAACCGGGAGAAATGTCGTCCGCGGATGATATGGCAGTTCTCTAGAGCCGATTCGAGCATCGGAGCGGTTCTCACGTTCCTCTTCTCCTCGTTGGGATGCTGTAGTATCAAGACTGTAGTTGATGTCTTGATTTTATCGACGGGTAGGTGAGAACACCAACAAACATTGATTGGGCGCCTTCAAAGAAAAACAATGTGATCTCCAGTATGTGTCATTTTATTCTGATCAAGTACGCATGTAGATGAATCCATCCGAGAATCGGGATGTGTGGTAGGCGGATTATCGGTGGAATCATCGATCGATCGAGTCATCAGTCATCACGATTCAATGAGCGCACTTACTTGCATCTGGTACATAAACTGCGTTTCGTGCACGTAATGCACTCGTTGGTGTCGATCTCACTCAGTTCTGAGAGAGCTGATTCCAGCTCCTTGTCAGAGTCTGGCATCACCGCCTGTCGAGAAATCGTATAACCCAGTGAGACAATTTTTTCCCGAATTTTCCCCTCTCGGTCGTCCTTCTTCCAACACGCGGCTCCGTTGGTCAACGACGATTTCAAAGCGGTTCACATGTGGAGCTTCTCCCGAGCGGATTCGGGGCTTTGACAGTCCTAGGTGAGACAATTGTCGGTCGTAGGGGTGCGGCTCGCGTAACAGGTGGAAATACGAGCTCAAGTTCTCCCTGAGTCGGCGCTCCCTCAGCGCTCAAAGAGTGTCGGCACGGGCTTCACGACGATCGTCAGCTATAAGCAAATCGATCCCTCATTCCCAATCCGGTTCCGCAACAGTTCTGGATTTGAGGGGATTAATTCAATGATTTCGTGATTGTACGCGTCCGCTCATGACTCCGGACCGAAGCTTGAGATGTCATGTTAGTAATCAAGGAATTAGTGGGGCTTCCACAATCGATGTCATGATAGCTTCCCGATGTTCCTCTTCTCGTCGGAGTGGAAACCAACCTCGGGCCGACAACGCCGATACCAGCGGCGGCACACGGTATCCGCGACCAAGCAAGAGTGCACAGGAGGAGAGTGACTAGCTTCGAATACCTGCTTATTTCTTATTTCTTTCAGGTTGATCCGAATGCCTCCTAGGATTCAAAGATTCTCCATGTCCCCTCCGACTAACGGGGGAATTCCGACTCCTTCTCAGGTGCTTCTAGCGAACTTCTCGCAGATGAGAAAACGTCTCTCCTAAACTCCTCACTCCTGATCACTGGGTCGTCGTCTGCCGTCGTCTGCTAGAAACCCTGGTCCCGTCGTCTAAGGGATGAGGGATGGATGAGGGAAATGGTGGAAACCTTGAGAAAAATACTAGCCAATAATTCCGGAAGACTTCCAACCATAAACCACAGTGAGATCGAGAATTTAGTGGGATACCGAGAGACGCCGGCCAATACATCAGGGGTTGGCGTACGTTGTGTCAAGTTCCAGCGTGAGTTGGAGCGCGACCCTTGGACGCTCGCGTTGTTTGACCGCGCGCATTCGCCTGAGCGGATCTGATCGGTCGATCTCTCTCGGGGAATCTCCTTCATTGTTCAGTCCGCAGCTTCCGTTCCCGGAGCCCTGACGACATAATACCAATCAAGAGCGAAGCGATATTTGGCCTTGCAGAAGCTTAAAGGCAGGAAATTCATCGAAACTTCGAGCGATCCGGTCGGTTCTCCGTACGGAGTCCTTCGTACCCCTCGCCTCTGCAATGAGGACTTCTTCAGCACCTCCGAACTGCGTTGCTATGAAGCGAGCTCTTCCCGTCGGCTCTCCAGGCACATCCAGTAGCATTCAGTCCCTGCTACTCGCGTTCACGATCCAGAGTTGGAATGTCGGAATTCGGAAGAAAATGCCCGGTAGGAACTCAGAGGTCCCTTCAAGATTGAAGGAGGTTCCCTGACGGAGTCCCGAAAACGCCGTCTAGACAAATACGCGCTCAAATCCACTCATTTGCGTGCGGGAATCGAATCCCCCCGTCTACGTCTATCGGCTCTGAGGGGGCCCTCGGATCCCGAGGGGTCTATCGGAGCCGCAAACCGTTTCTCGATATCGTTGAAGTCTCTGAAGCTTCCCGACAAAAATTATACCGTTCCCTTCAGCCGAACGCTAGCAACATTTCAATCGATCGCGGGCGCCAACTTGAAGCTCACTACAATCCGAATCCTCGAGAAAGTTCATCAGGATCGAGAAAGCCATTCTAGCAACTTCGGAGCCGTCCCTAGTCGAGAACGTCTTCCCGAGGGAGACTCTGCATACGTCTAGAATGAAAGTCTAGGTGTAGAGCCTCAAACTGAATCTCTCTGCTTGTATCGAGAGGACAGTCCGCGCCCCGGACCTTAAGCTCTCATCGGCGTGACGGATAGTGCAGTCGAACCGTCGGTGTCGGCATTCAAACGTCCGCGCCTCCGCCGGCAGCCAAAGCGGCGGCGGCAGCGACTGATTCGTCTGCTAGATCATCGATCGCCGAGCAGTAAGAGTCCCGCTGCCAGCCGTCTGTCGTTGTGTTTATGTATGCTTTGTTATCGGCAACTTTCACCATCACTCACTACCTACGGTCTGCCAGCAACGAGTGGCTAACGTCGCACTTCTGGAGAATCTTCAACGAAGCTATCCAAGCTTGATGATTGGAGGTGTCATTAGCCATAAACGGTAACAGCTTCAACAGAGAAGCTGTTGTGCGGTTGCAAGTTGCGAGACAGAGCGTCTCCAGAGCGGAATCTTGATTAGCGCACTCGAGTTAAGCCTCTTCCCGTTCAACGCCAGCAAGCCAGCGGCTCGCCATCGACTCAATATCCATCATTATGAGCGGCTCGGAGATGAAATCTAACGGTGAAAATGGTGTGTATGGTCATCGATTGCGACTTTCGGCCGTGCTAGGAAATATCCAGCACTGTTGCTAACCTTACCACAGCTAGTAAACAATCTATGGCTTTCTGCTTCACGCATGTTCAAGGTTATCCATATTGACAAATAGAAAGCGTCCCCGCGGCGTCAGAAACCGCGGCGTCAGATAGCGCGTCAGAAGCCGCCCCAGCGGAATCTGCTACCCGATCCGATCGATCTTTCGCGAAGCTTCTCGACTGCTCACGCATTGCTCGGTCTGCGAGAGGGAGGCGAAACAGTGAACTCATGGGGTTCGTCACTTGTACTGCAGGAACTGCGGGCCCTCGGAAGAGGATAAAGCGAAATTCCAGGACCCTCTCAACCGGCGACGCGACCACCGTGGACGCGATCCTGTTAGCGAAAGCTTGTCCGCAGTTGAAGAACTCGAGACGCAGTCGCAATGGACGCGGTCGTGGCGCTCCCAAGAAAGGTTATCTATCGCATGCCGAAGAGATTTGGTGAATTAGTATCGATCGCGCTGGAGGCATCCGATTTCTCGGATCACTCATATTGGAATACTTGCTCTCAGGCGGTGCAGGTGGGAAAGGTACCTGGGGCACTCCCGGGTCTGAGCTCCAGCCGGACTTCGTCGATCATAAGGACCCCAACTATGACTCCGAGGCCGAAAAGGTTTGGAACCCTCTCTCGCAGCCTGTGTGACAGTCATATGATGTCGCGCCCAGAAGTCGATTTTTCTTTCCGCCTGAACGCTCCCGCTAATCAGGAGCTATTCCTGGCAGGACAACCTCGAGTTCGAAGCGATTACCCCCGCTGTGAAGGAGGAAGACCTCGAGAAGGTCGTGAGTCCTCTCATCGTGGAGTATTTCGAGCACGGCGACACCAACGAAGTTATCGTAAGTTTGTTTGTAGGGGGTCCGCAACGCTTTCGGCAGTGCATTCGGAGAGACAAGGAGGGTGTAATGGGGCAAGGCAATATCAATTGACCAGAACGAAATTCTGCGAACAGATGTCATTGGAAGAATTGAACCTATCGAACGTCCGGGCGGCACTGGTCGCCCTGGTGGTTCAACTGTCGCTGGAGAGGAAACCGTCTCACCGCGAAATGTGCTCGGTATTGCTCAGTGACTGTTATGACAGGTGCGTAACGTCCAGCTATTCCCGATCCCGTTGTCAGCCGAGCGAAATATTCCTGGGAAATATATTCAGAGTAATATACCTGTAGAGAGAGATACATATTCGATCGGCTTACAGGATTCTCGAGGAGGAAGATTATGAGAACGGTTTCAAGCTTCTCCTTGAATCTATCGGGGACATTTCGCTCGATACACCCGAGGCAGCAACGGTGAGCCTGATGGAGATATACGCAATATCGAAAAGCGATCACTTCCCCACTCGACAGATGGGGCGTTTTGAGATATGAGGCTCATTCGTGTCGGTCTCGAATGAGCTAATTCCCTTTTCACAGTGGATTGGAAACTTCGCCGCGCGATGTATCGCCGACGATTGTCTCGCTCCGAAGTTCCTGCAGGAGAAAACCGAGAAGCCGCTCTCTCCAAAGGCCCAAGAATGTCTCGCACACGCGAGTGCTTTGCTCAAGATGCCTCACGGTCTTGTTCGATTGGACAATGTCTGGGGCACGGGTGGAGGTATGCGACCAGTGCAGAGTCTGGTGAAGCAGATTCAGCTCCTGATTCGAGAATACCTCGTGTCGGAAGACATCCAAGAAGCTCAAAGGTAACTGCTGCATCTCGTAGGTGTATAATTGCGAGTCGTCCTCGACGCGGAATGAATTCACCCGAGCTATCGCTCTCTGTCGTAGGTGTCTCCGCGAGCTCGAAGTTCCTCATTTCCACCATGAACTGGTTTACGAAGCGCTGCTCTTCACCATCGAAGACATGCATGACGCGGCGATTGGTGCACTTGTTAAGCTGTTGAAGGCGTGCGATGAAAGCGGAATAATTACCCCCCAGCAAATGCAGAGGGTGAGTTGTCCTGTTCGATGAAGTCTCAATTCCCGGCTGGCTGTTATGAGATGAGCATTCTTCGGCATGAGGAGCTCTCCAGGAGGAACCCAACACGAAACATTGTTCCTTTCTAGGGTTTCGACCGCGTTTACAGTGAGATGAACGATATCGTTATTGATGTCCCACCGGCGTATTCTGTGCTCGAGAGGATTGTCGACAAGTGTTTGAAGGAAGGAAATTTCTTGCCGGAAAAGGTGAGTCTCTACGCGCTTCGAGGATCCCCCGGAGCATTTAACGGAAAAGAGTCCCGGCGACGATTCGACGACCATGACCCCAGTGCACTTCTTGCAGGTCGTTACGATGATGCCTTCGAGAGGACGGAAACGTTTTGTTTCTGAAGGCGACGGCGGCCGCGTGAAGGACTGCTAAGGAGGGAACGTTCAGTGCCAACGACAAAAGAGAATCAGACCAAAGCTCCGCAAATTGCTCGCGACACCAAATCTCTCTGTATGTTTCGACTACAAACGATCTCCACGGATCTGATGGGGGCGTTATCTGAAATCGATTCCGTACGCAGATTCAATGAACGAGGCAATGCCAGCTCTAGAGGCCGATCGGAACTTCGACTTGTGTCGGAGCGAAACTTCGATCTGTTTCTCTCTTGTGTAGGGCTCGTTGGGTTCGAATGAGATTGATCTTCGCCGATTTTTCCATACCTAAATTAAGACTTCGGAAGTGTACGAAAGTGCTGCAGCTGCTCCGGCAGGCATGACTGTTGTAGTGATTGGTGTCGAATGCTCCATAAGGAATGATTGCTTACTCTAGCGTAAATTGTCTCAGTAACCGATTTATCGCTTTGTCGTCCGATCGTCGGTTGGCTCGGTTCGTCGCTGCCGCCGACGGCGCTGTCGACCCCATCGACGATCTGATCACAATTCCGAAGTTCCACCTCAATAGATTCTCGAAAGTGTGATGATTTTTCGCCCTCATCGTATTACTCGAATTATACCCGAGCACCGAAAGCAGAACATGAACTAAGAAACGTTCGGACCCAGGTATCGTATGCAGCAACAGAGTGAAGTTCCCACTGTATCGGAGGGAGGAGCAGCCGACCGAGTCCCGACCATCTTCTAACCTTGCTAGATGCTGTAGCGGAGTGATGTCGGAATTTTTTCTTCAGATGAGCACTTGGTATACTCATTCGCTATTCCGAGTGGAATATCAATATCAGAGCAGTTTGTTAGAATTGGTTTACTTTAAGAAGATTATTTTGTAAAACTCGGCCTAGCTCCAACGGAAACCCAGTCGATCACCAAGCAGCGCAATCGAAGGGGAAGGCTGACAAGACCAAGGATACCAGGTTTACTGAGCTGTGTTGCTTCGATAGCCTGATCTTAGTGAGGTTCTGGAAGTGTTTCGAATAAAAGTGGCGAGACTTTGACATGGGACCCTAATCTCTTCGACGTCTTGGAAGACCGCTGAAGTTCGGGTATTCATCCATAATCACCAATTTACTGTAATGTATTGACGGACGGGAAAGTCTTCCGAGAAAGAGCCCGAAGCTCGAGTCGACGGGAAACTGCTGCTGTTTACGCGCCTACGATACGTCTCACTACAAGTTCTGGGGAGTGCATTTGCGACACTCGATATCGACCCTCACCTATTATTATCGCTCTCCGTGCGAGAAACGTGGGCTCACAGTATGACGAAAGGGTGCACTCTACGGAAGTGACTCCTCGTCATCAAGCGATTCGCCGGTTTGAGAAGCTCAATTCCGTTCGTTGGCCTCGAGCGACTAGAAGGGAATGGGCAATTGCGTGCAGTATACAGAACGCTGATTAACCTGCCGCCGCGAGTTTGTGGAACTCATATTCATGCACGATTCGAGGCACATCTCGCCGCCGCTACCTTGGCAGTAGGGAGAAATGTATTCGAGTGTGGACTGGTCCGCGGGAGGGGGGTGGGGGCGGCCCCTCAGAGTCAGCTAACTTGAATTTTCGGCTGATCTTCGAGATGACATTCGCACCCTGACCGAACCCCGAACGCACAGAATCTCGATCGAGCACCGTCATTCTACGATGCGGAGTCACGAAAAAAAAAACATCAGCCGAGGGGTCTCCTGCATTCCGTGAAGCCCCGTGGGGAGAAGCGTCTTCGGAGACAAAATGGAAGGGACCCCTGTGGCTCGACCTAACGACGGAGAGAATCACATCATACTGACCGTAAGATCTCCCCCCCACAATACTGAAGTTACGCTGAGCTTTGGACATAAAGAGCAGTTTTAATGCGAAGTCCTCAGAGCTGAGTTTCAGCAGCTGCCAAATGACAACACTAACTCAGGAAGGCTTTCCGGCGGCGGATCCCGCGAACTACTTGCTTTATTCTTTCTCCGTAAAGCGCCATTAACAGCTGAAAACTCTTTGGGGAATCGCTTTGAGGCGCGACCTCACAGTAACTGGAAACCATGTACATTGTTACGTCAGATCGATAGTTTGATTGACTGTTTGCGGATCATAACGGTGAATACTTGGAATTCACCACTTTTCTCCCCTGTGGCAACGTCTGATCTCAGTATCCGGGAGAGCTGTTCACAGTTTCGGAACCGTGTCTGGCCCTCCGAAGGATAGGAATCAAGATGAACAGCAGTCTAAGGATCACAAGAGAAACGAGTGGAACTAACTAGATGACGTCGGCAATGACATGAATGTTCTGTTTGTTGATTGGCCACACCGTCCGTTCCGGACCGTTTTCTTCGTCTACCTCCTTCTTGATAGTTTCGAGGAAGTCGATGCAGATCTTCAGGTAACCCTTGCATTGCCAAGTCTGGTTGTGATTCCCGCTCTCGAACGTTGCGAGGAGTTTGAAGTTCGACCCACATTTGTTATAAAGGGTCTTCATCATCGATGGAGGTATCAATGTATCCGCGAGTCCGGATATGAAGAGAACTGGGCACTGTACACGTGAGACTCGATCTTCGGAAGCGAAGACGTTCTTGTAGAACAGACGAGGGACGTAACGGATAGCTTTGTACGGTATGATCACCTTTGAAGAGAGAACGTCGATTTCTGATAAGATCATGATGCATCTCGAATGTGATTATCTAGATCGTTAGGTCCACGGCTCATTAACTCTGATGAGTGAGAGCCCGTGGGGCCTCCAACTCGACGGATGGGGGAAAGCTAGGCTCACCTTGGTCAATGACGGTATGGATGTGAATGTGTTCTCCAGAATCAGACCCGCTAATCTCGAGGCGTATCTTTGGTGACTCGCTAAATTTATGGCCACGGCCCCTCCCAAGCTCCTGCAGAACAAAAGAGCATGAACATCGACGTAGCACTGCCGGAGATCAACCAATCGCTATACGTACAGCCGATCGTTAATTCGGGGGGCTCGCGAAGCGCTCACCTGCCGAACACCAGGATCAGCTTTTTATTCACAGCCGGATGATTGAATAGGAATTCGATGCCGGCTTGGGCGTCTTTATACAAGCCGTTCTCGGAAGGATGGCCCTCACTCCGCCCATAGCCTCTGTGGAAGAAGAACAACCGAATGGATAACAAGGATGGAGCGAGCGCAAGACGATCGAATCGTTCGAGTCTTTGTCCAGAAGCTAGAGGCTGCTCACCTGTATTCTAGGAGCAATAGATTCACTTTGGTTGTATGATACATTTCTTGTGCGTGTGGTAGCCTGTGTCCGACATTGCCTGCGTTGCCATGAAGATAGAGGACAGTTGGCGCTTTCTCGAAGTCGGCTTGCTTGATGAGGAAGCCATGTATTCGAATATTATCCGATGTTTTGATAGTGACCTGGAAGGAAAACAAATTTCCTAACATCAGTCCCGGGTCGGCGGAGTAGAGACGAGACGAATCGGCAATCAAGGGGAACATCGTCCACCATGGACGGGCAGTGGGACGCAAGAGAGACTCACATCTTCGAAGGGGAGGTTGTATATTAACGGCAGGTCTACATGACTTCGCGACGTTTCTGGCTGCTCGGGATGATACAGTAGCGTGTCGCAGAGGTTGTAGAGAGCTCGCATCGAGGTCGCCAGGATGACGGCTAGAGCCTATTCGGAATAGAGAAGAATTTGAGTTACGATTCCGAAAATCCGAGAGTGTTCCCAATCAATACCGATCGGATGACGCGACCGGTCGCTCATTGTACGCTCTCATTCGAGACAACTCACCAAATAACCACTAAAGAAAATGTAAACGATCAGAGCCACCAGCAGGGTAGGTCCGCATTTCCGTCCCACTAAGAAACAGCCTATGCAAGCTAGCTGCCCAAGGAGCCTCAAGAGACCGGAGCGTCTCCCTGGAGCTGAAGTCAGAGGAATATCTTTGAAGCCTTGTTCACAATCCTCGGTAGGAACTCGTGCATACCTGCAACGGAATGTGGTCTTGTACGCCCGGCTCGATACGGGAAGTCTCGTTTATTTCCAGATGTCCATTCTAGACATCGACTCTCGAGACCGAACTCACTCACCTCACGCCCTGTTTGCTGAAAAGCTTCGTTATCGGGATATCCACTATGTGTGCCCCTGAGGATCGCGCATCTGCTGCCTGAAGAAAAAGTCTATGAGTTCCTCCCTGAAAAATCGAAGCGTTCCAATTACGGTAAAGAGTCGTCTAATCGATGCTACTACTCTGAAGCGTCTCAGCCTTACTTTAGCCATCGAAAGGCGAGGTCTCTTCCGATGCTGGTGTTGAGAGAATTAATTTATTATCCGACTTCGATGAACCCATTGCGATCACGCACTCTATGCGATCAGTCTGCAGAGGGACTAGCCGGCCAGAGAAACTGCATCGACCTCCCCAGACGGCTCCTACACATAGAGAACGCTTAGGGGGAAGTTTCATATTCCAGTGTCATATCGCGAGACGTTTTTCAAGCGTTTTCGGAGGCCGCGAGAGCTGTCGACCGTTCGATGAGTCGTCTTACTGCGCCGGCAGCAAAGATTTATCGAGGAAAGCAACTAAGCCACGAGAGACATCAAAGAAACATCAAGAGGATTGCCCCGGTGAATGCCTCCCCAGGGTTGCCTCAGAAGATGAGGGGTTCCCAGAAGGTGTCGAGAGCAGCGACATTTGGAAATCAAAACTCCATACTCATCCGTCCGGTTGCGAATCCTTGTCTACCAGCTGATATCGGTCGGAAGGAAAACACTAATGCAACCCATCAGCAAACGGCATCACGCACGAAGTTTGACGTTCCGTCGGTCCGAATGTGTCTAGAGAACGCTACTTACCGCAAGTTGAGCTGAGACTTGACGAGTCGCCACCCTGCCTCCACGGAATCGAATGCTGCTGGCATTCGTGATAGGAATCACATGTAACGGCAAAGGGGGAACGTCAGTGCGCTTCCCTTCAGCAATGGTACCGTTGCCCTGCTCTCACTCAGTCAGTGTATTTCTCTTCTTCTCGATCGATGACGGGAGCGGCCATGTTGGAGTCAGAGCGCGGCTAATAGAAGCCTGATCGCAGAAGCTACGTTCGAGGGATTCTCAGAAGCGCGGCAACCGTGTCGTCTTGAGCCGCGATCTCCAGCTCAAGGAATCCGATTTAGAGTGATTCCCCGATGATTATCCAAATAAAGGGCACAGTGTCACCCACGAAGGAGGGACGATGATTCCGGTACCTGAACGGTGTCGGGTACTTCCGAGCACATATATTTTCAGTGATTGACGTGCTTATACTGTCGGAGTTTTTCGCCCGAATGCTCAAGACGCTCAAGACGACACGGTTGCCGCGCTTCGATAGCGGGGGATTCCCGTTATGCTGTGGGAGGGAAACGAAATACACTTGTTTGCAATTACTTAGAGACTGCCGTTCCCACTCTCAAGATGGGCTTGGCCTCTCGTTGACGAGCATGCTCCCGCGACAAGGTCTCAAAAACTCAAGCAGAGTACTTTAACAGGGGGGCGGCTCCGAATCTCGAAGGCGCTGACGGTTGTTGGGGAAGATGGGGAATTATGCCTCGTTTGCAGCCTGCTCTCTATCGTTTACAGAAAAGATTCTACCCGCCTTGGATGGGTCCGTCAATCCTTCCTCATTATCCGAGTGTCCCACGAGAAGAACATATACATAGTCGGCCGAGTCCGAATGAGCGGGAACGCTATATTAGACTGTCGTGTATCGAATATATTTTGGGACGAAGCGGGGGAATGTCGGCAACTCGGTGCCGGAACTTCCGCACCCCGAAACTTCGCGGCTCCTTGAGGTGCATGCATGCTCGAGAATGATGAGGGCAACATGTATGTACCTATCGCAAATTCTTGACGCGAGCGGAAAACTTCGCTTATCGAAGGCACTCAACTCGAGCATCAAGGTGCTCAACAGCGGCTATGCGTCTCGCCGATACGAGTACACAGGGTGCGAGTAGATGCGCATGTTGAGGATAGTTCTTGGCCATCAGGATCGCAGCGGACTGCTGAGGCTCCCTGTTCCGAATCAGATCACGTCCGCTGTATTCTTCGAACAGGGAGGACCACTGAGAGGAGTCTCTCGAAGTCCTCGACCGAGTCTTCCGACCCCATCGCAAGCACAATTAGAACTATCGACCGCCCATTATACGCAATGACATACTAATGAGTAGAGATGCGAGAATCTTTGAGAGATTGGGGTCTTCACTTAGCAGGAGGGCTCAATCACTTGACCGCAGCTGCGCGAACCCCGCTGATGCCTATCCGTCTCCGTCAGGTCACGATTGACAACAAATCCTAAATGACATCGCGAGAATGCCCGAGGAATGGATCGCAGCATCGTTCACGGTAGGCCGCATCGAGATGATCGAAGGCTTCCTAATGACGTGGTAAATATCGTCGCCGTATTTTGCGACAAATTGAATAAGTTGAAGCAGCATTTGAGCCGGTCAGCAGCTCGTTGCCGGTATGGGAGCTCCGATGTTGGACTGGAAAAACGGAGGCGTCCTGCGGACATCATACGTGGATGTGAGTCAGCTCTGAGCACGCATGGAACTTTTTTTTTCTCACAATTTTTCCCGCAGCTCGATGAGGTGTTCCCCGGCTCCCTCTTTCGACTCTCATGCAACTCCAGTCCTTTTCTCTTCCCGGATCCCCTCTCAGTTCTACCCCTGGTATGTTCCGTACACGAACTCCGACGGGAAGCTGCAGGTGCATGGATTATTCGGATCGATGCTTGGGAATATAAGCAAGTCCCTAAACTTCACGTAAGTGCAGGTCTTGGACGTACATCCCGAACGGCTCCGGCGGCACGTAATGCAGGGTCAGCTGCTCGCATGATGTAAAATCATTTTTTCATTGCAGGTATGAAATGTTCCCTCCCCCGGACGGGCAGTATGGGATGGTCCTGCCAGACAACACTGTCAACGGGCAGTTACTCCAAGTGGAGAAAGGGGTATATTCCATTTCGGTTGAGCTCCTTCGACCCGATGGCCAACCGAAAAATTTCTGATCCCGATTGTTTCTCTATCCAGGACATCGACATTGCCCTTGGTCCATTCACTTTCCATTGGGTTCTGCACGAGAAGTTCCATGTGCCTCTACCGCCACGGTAGGGGGCTTGAGAACTCATGCTAGACCACAGATGCCTCTACATGACTCTCAGTATTTTCTGTAGCGATGGTCGGTCTCAATGATTCTCGCAATGAATGCATCTGGACTTTCTCGCAGATACACCCAAATCTCCATTCTGTCCGCCATGAAACAAGCGTGGGTCAAGAAGCCTGCTCCCCTGACGGTCGCCTTCGACTTGACAGTGAGTTTCGGCTTCGCTGTCGCGGGATTCGGTCTCAGAAGTGATTCTAAAGGAAGCGTCTGAATTCCAGACGTGGAGCTCTCTCTTGGCTCTGTTCTTAGCTGTTGAACTTCTCTGGTTCCTCCATCAGAGGTAGGCTGATCTGTTCGTTGGGGCAGCGAAGCGACGTCGGCAAGCGCCTGCGTCGGAAAGGTCACAATGAGTTCCCCGAGGTTTTGAGAACCGGTAGCTTCTTTCCCATAGATTCGTACTCCAACCGGGCAAAAACATTCCACGTCTGTTGGGGGAGACGGCGTTCACTCTGGTAGAAGTTCTCCTCCAAGAATGTGAGTCGAAAACGATACCGAGAGTCGGAGGAGCGCTGATGTCCTCAGAGTGAGCCACTCACGGAATTAAGCTGCCCATATGGTAGTCAGGTCACATCCGTTCATTCCAGCGACAAAGAACCGATTCCGTGACAATTTCAGTAGACTCCTTGGGGGTCTTTGGCTAGCTTGTGCTTTCTTTCTCGGGCAATTCTTCGTTTCGCAGGTGAGTTCTGATTACAATCGTGGTCGTGCCGGCGGGACTCGTTCGCACGCAGATTATGATCGACGCATTTTCTAGGGAAAAGCCAATTTGGTGGTGAAGAGTCCAACAATGCGTATCGATGACTTGGACATGGTAACTTGCCATGCTGACGATTACTCCTTGGCTCGACCTTTCGTAAAAAACACATGTGCATACTCCGAATCTCCCAAAACAAGAAATTTCAACCCACAAGCAGCTAACTCTCTCTGAGCCCTTTTGAAGATACTCGCGAGACCGCAGATGAGAATTTATTACCCTATAAGTACTCCTATCCACGCCATACTACTGGTGAGTTTCCTCTGAGCTACTATACTCACTCAAAAGTCCAGAACTGATAGCACGAAAAAATCAGGAAATTTCCGGCAATCGTGGAGAAAGGCTTCGACGTCATCTGGACTCGAGTGGAGTGGGACTAGGAGTGGCAGAGCTATACACTGAAATGGTTCTGGAGGATCTCCAAGAGGGTACGCATCTTTCAATGAACTAGTCTGAAACTCTTCCTATGACGCTCAACATTCGGGAGCAAATATTGATAATCGTAATCCTAGATTTTCCGCCTCGCCAACAGAGACTGCAGTCATCATCATGGATCTTCAAAGTATAACAACGAACGTTCACTCGTACTGTCTTCATCTGGAGTGAGTGCCTCCATCGAGACTGATCACGTAACCTAATACGAGTCGGGAAAGGACTCGGATAGACATGAAAAATAACACGTTCTCCTGCCGACGAAGAGGATAAGAACCTGCTCTGAATTTCGCAGAAGCTATTTCTATATCGGCGCCGAAAACGTCCGAGAGCTACCAGGCCTCTGGGTGACCTCCAAGAGACTACCACCGGAGTTGAATGAAATCATCGACCGGAAGCGAGTTATACTTTCTTTTTTACGAAGACCCGAGTTCTTTCCGATAGCAACGATTGCGGCTCCTCAAGTGACGCCTCCTCGCGGTAGATTGGGCTTCGATATTGCGACTCATCCTTGAAAGGATCCTAAAATATTTCAGAGTCGAGTGGTTACTCGCTATGGACGTGCCTTTCATGACCGATCACGAGCTATACAAGGGGAACATGGAATGCGTGCCAGCACGCTTCAATCGACGATCCGATACCGCCGAGGCCCTTACCATTCGGGTAAGATGGATTGGAGGAAACGAGAGACACCCTCGACTTCCTCTTCGATTCGTGGCAAGGCGAAATTTCCCCGCTTGTTCGATCAACTCGTACCTCTGTTTCGTAATCCAGGACATTGAGTTCACCTTCAGCGCCTTATTGAGCGGTCAAGCTGCAGCAATCGTCGTTTTCGTCCTGGAAATGCTCTTCTCCAACATTAGCCAACGGAAGTCTAGGAACTACCGCGGAAAATTCCGACTCGGTGATTGGATGCGAGCACGTCGCTTCTCATAGACGCTCTTGGACTGGTCGGGAATCCGTAGGAAGAGCACTGAAATCCATCGAGCTGCGGAGATGAATGTATAGGAGAGCGACTGGAAAGAAGAGGAATAACTTGTCAGGCATCCCGCGGAATTGGCCCTCCTGTACATCTCTAGACACTCTCCGGGAGTCAGAAAAACGGCAAGATTTTCGGAAGGAGGACAGCGCTCGGGAGACACCGCCTTCGAGTATGGTGCCTTCGGCAGGCGTTTCAAGTCTGTATGTCGTTCCCGGGCTACAGTTTGGCTCTGTCATCACTCACTTTGTCCCGGAAGGAGAATAATCCAGATAGTTCTCGCCGCTACCGATCCGAAGTAGATCCGGCGAAGGCGCTGAAGGCCTATTCGCGCGCATGACCACCACGTTGTAGATGAGCTGCTGATTCAATACACCCGAGAGCAATGCGAATAAGACTTATGACTCTTCATACTAGTTGCGCTCATGACCGATAATTAGAGTTGCGATATGAGAGGACATATCTTTCCCGAAAAAAGGACAATGTCCGCGCGGACATCGGGACGGAGAGCGGACACTCTATTCCACGTTTTTTGCCCGTTCCATGGAATTGATTTGACTCTCCGACCATTTTCCTAATAAGCAACAATCGACTCAACTTCGATGCCCTAACGGTCGTTCAGAGAGAATTTGCTGAGGAGAAAATTTCCGACCCAGCCCCCGGCGCCTCTGGCTCACTGTGCAGCCGAGACCTCGGTGCCCTCGGCTGAGAAAAGCGTAGAAATTCCATTTTTTTCATCGAGTTTAGCGGTATTTCCTTTAAAGTTCCGGAAAGCGGACTTTTCCGAGGAAACCCCAAAAAAGCGGTCAAAGCGTACAAAAAAGGACATGTCCTCCCATATCGCAACTCTAACGAGAATAGTACTTTTGACCTGACGCGTTTCCGGTCTTGCAATATTTTGGATGCATTCTAGCCTTCTCTTTACGATTCCGCCGTCGTTTGAGTCAGACCCCCGAGAATGCCTCCGGCTTACCTCCGGAGGCTCGCTCTCTCCTGGGCTCCGGTGCTGCTGTGACGAGGTCAGTCGAAAGAGTATCTCCAGAAAGTTCGTTATTTTCCACGAATGCGTTATCTCCACTGATCTGCTCGCAGAGCTTCAGAAAAATACGACGCTTGAAGCTCCTTGCGATACGACGACGCTGTCCGGGAATTTTCCTCGACTGATCTCTATCACATTCAGTCGGTCCGATGCTCTATCTTTTCCACGCCCTCTTCAGGATCAGCGACCGAGCTCAGTTGATGGAAGTAGGTATAGCTGTGGGTCTAACAGCGACAGTCTTGAGCCATTGGAATCCCCACAGAATACTCGTAGATACCGGAGATAGCCATTTCGATGTAGATTTGACGCGAAGGTCCCAGGTAAGATGTCATCTATTTCCTCTCGGTCATCGAGCTCTGACAACATCGGAAGGGACCTCGATATAGTCGGGCACATATCACAGGACCACCTCGCAACATACCTGCCGATGACGGCTTTCGGAATTGTGGACCACGTGCCCAGGGAGAAGTACGACTTGATCTGCTCGAGTCTGATAGCCTTCAAAAAAACTCCACACGTGACGGCAGTGGACTTGATCACGGATTTCGACCTGGACCTCAAGCAAAAGCATAACTCGACGGCGATCACACTCAGAATTCAGTTGAACAACGCCATTCGGCATATGATAGGCTCCTTCGCCCATACCGGAGACCCACGTCTACTGACGTAAGTGTAGCGTCCTCTGGAAGGACCCTGGAGAAATTGGGGCGATCAATCGAAAAAAACATTCCGTCTTCTAGCAACCAACGAGAGCTGGACGCTCACGGGCTCGGCGTGTTCGCGCACAAGTTTGACTTATTGAAATCACTGCATCGGAACGCTTTCCTCTCTGGTGACGATTCCGCGCCCAGAATCTTCCTTGAGGCTCTGAGCGTGCCTTCAGAGCCCAGCCTTACCTTGGGATCAACTCAGGTGAACAAGTATATTCCAGAATATCTCCTTTATCCGAGCATTCCTCCGACGGATTCCTCTTTCGCTCGTTGAATTCAGGCTCCGCGCGAGAGACTGTCCGCGACGACTCAAATCGAGCCGGATCCTGAATGATTCCAGTTCGCTGTCCAGAGTCTGGTGATCAGTACTCTTTGGCTCTCGGTCTATTTCGCGAGCAGGATGATCCATAATCTTCACAGCGATCGGAAGTCGTTGAGAGATCTGCATTTTCGTCTGAGCGGCGTAAATCGATGGCAATGCGTGATGGCGAATTTGATAGTGGCCATGTTCAAGGTGACGATTGCAAGCCCGCACTAGAGAAAAAAGATATATCCACCGATTTTGCATAGCATATGGTCGGTTGCACGGTCTCTGCCGCAGGCCCTACTTGACTTGATTCGCTCGACTCCCAGATTGCCGTTTCGCTGTGCTCCCAGCTGATCACGGCTGGATGGGGTCACTTGCTCGTGCAACGATGGGCAATGTTCTTGCCACCTCACGTCAACATCCTACAATTATTCTGCAGTCTCTTCAACACATGTTTCTTGATTGTCTGCTACGGCTACGCAAGCCTCGTTCTATTCGGTAAGAAATGTTGCGATCGTTACGTGGATCGCTCCACCGAATCTGTAGCATCTATTGTACTTACCGCTCTGCTCGACGATATGTGCATCCCCGTGTTTACAGGCAACACGGCCCTGGAGTTTTTCCTGGTCGCGGTCGTTGGGACTTACATACGTCATGCGTATGAACAAAGAGAAATATCCAACGAAGATCTATGCATCACATCCGGCCGGGGTCTCACTCCGATTTTCAACATTTTCACGTCCGCTCTCCAGAAAATTCACGCTATCTCAGATTTTTCTGAACATGCAGGTCAGCAGGGCCATCGATCAATCCGGAGATCGAGCCGGCGCGTTTTCCCCGATCCTCAATTCCTTCCACTTTCACAGCCCACTTCGTCCGAGACTGCAGAATTGACGTCTGGAGGCATTTCATTGTCGCGCCGTTTCTGGAGGTCACTGGGCTCCTTCTGCTTATCCTGGTGTTGGACTACGCGAGCCTGCGGATTCTCACGAACGTCTGCGACTCCCATAGGGGTCTCGTGATTTGCATTCTCATATATCGTATGTTTGGAGCGGGTTTCACGCAGAAAGAGAAATTGAAGTCAATTGTTCTGGCCATGAATGACTTCCGACGATGCAAGCGTCGACCATAGCATTCTCAAACCAGAAGGTTTCCTCTCAGTTCTCCGCGCGGACCAGGACGAGCACGACGCGATAAATCTCAGGTTGGCTCCGAAGAAGAGCCTCTCGGTGTTCAGCGAAAAGAAAAGTTCGCTCCTCTCGATATTTACGTCGATTTCCCGCACCAGACCAAACTCCCGAGTACTGATCAATGGTAAGCTATTCAGAATAATCAAGGAGCGAGACAAGGACTTCGACTGGTCCTGAGAGCAGCATTATATCTTCATGCTTTTTGCTCGGCAGGAATCCCCTATCCGTACGGACACCTTCCGACCAGCATTCTCGTGGACGTGGCCGGTGAGGCTTTCTCAGAGCTGACGGTGATCGAGACTTTGCTGACCTTCTGTAAGGATTTGAAGGTGGCGATCTTGACTCAGCTCGGACTCGAGACGCTACTGGACAAGCAGACAAAAGAACTTAGCGATCACGAGAAGGCTCTGTTGTGCGCGGCCGTCTGCCTCATGGCTCCCCACGGACTGTCTGTGTTTTATTTCGACCACTTGCGGCTTGTGAAGAATCCCAAAGTGGTAAGGACTGATGACTGGCCGAGCTTCATGCAGCTGCGATTTCCTGATGAATTTTTCGGCAGCCTCTCCATGATTCACCTTCTAGCTCTTGAAGAAACTGGCACGCATGCGCTATAGAAGCTCGGTGTTGCTTCTGACCGCAGATCACGAGGAGGTGAACGCGCTCATGGGTGAGGTAGCCGTCATCCTGGATGGCAAAATACAGTTTTCCGGCGACAGCGCTCAGATTGCCAGTGATCTAGGTAAGCGAGCTGACTCAAGAGTCGTGGTGCGTCGACACTCTCGACAACAACGCACGTACGTCCACGTGTCTAACCGAAAGCTCTATTCTCCTTTTTTCCAGGCCTCGGTTCGAACCTCCGAGTTTTCTGGCAGAACAGACCAAAGTTCATGGGCTTGCTGTCCGCTGTAGGGAATTTCACGGAGCATATGCTGGTGTCGAACAACGAGTATACGAATATAACCATCAGTGTTTCCGGGCGCTCCGAGGAAATACGTGACTTGTGCCTTCATCTCGATAAGAACAAGGAATCTCTGGGGATCTTCAGCTTCGTCATAAGTGATAACGATCTCCGAGTGCTTCAGACGGAGAGAAAGGTTCGTTTCGATCTGAAGTTTATCTCACCATATGAGCGACTCAAGGCTCTCTGACAGGAGGAATTCCGTCGGACGAACAGGTCGGATATTTCGATTCCGTTTATCAAGACGTTGGGAGCAGCGTGTCCGATTGGTGTAAGGTGGCTGACGCTGGGGGCCGGCCATCGTGGGACTCTTTCAAGGCGTTTTCAAGTAACGCCGCTTTTACTCCCACGGAATAATCTTTTCGCCCGAGCTCATTACATGATATCGGTCCCTCTCTGCCGTGGATCCTCTCTCCGATATTTTTCCAGAAGAGTAGATCTTTCCAGCGATCGTAAATCGAGCACTGGTTGCCCTTCTGGCGGATATCGTTCTTCGTTTCGCGTTCGTCGCGTTGGTTGGATTTCTCTTACTTC
Source organism: Galendromus occidentalis (assembly GCF_000255335.2). NCBI lineage: Eukaryota > Metazoa > Arthropoda > Arachnida > Mesostigmata > Phytoseiidae > Galendromus > Galendromus occidentalis. Next base: position 69,941 of record NW_003805109.1, on the reverse strand, counting down.
AACGAACCTCGAGTATGGAGTACAACCAGGGACTCTGGCAAGAAGATTCCATGTCAAATGGGAGCGTTTGCATCTTGAGGGAGTTCAAGAAGGTCGACAATGAATCAGAACGGTTCTTGAAGGACCTTACGGAGGGCATCTCTCGAAAAAGGTGAGAGCTCTGGCCCGTTCGATGCGAGTTGTTCTTCCGGCTCGAGGCGAGAATGTCACTCTCTACCCGCCCAATATACGATCGCTCCCTAATCCACGATCTGATTTCAACCTCCTAGGAACGTAGATATCTGTAATCTGACGCGAGCGGATTACGGCGATTGCGTGAAGAAAAGTTCCATGTGCATCGGCGTTGGGAAATTCAATGAAATGTACCGAGTCCGTTTTTTACTGAAGAAAGGTGCATTTTCGGCTGACCTGTACAATGCGTACACATCTACCCTTAACGCCTACCTGAAACATCGAAATGTGAACCAGTACGAATGGGAGGTCAAAGCAGACTCAGTAAGCGAGATCGTCGACTTGACGCAAGGTAAAACGAGCGTTCTTCTTCCGAACGTCGATGGAGGCTGTGGGGAGAGGAGGTACTGGGATAGTGGGCGCAGGAGGGAGTTCCCATGCGGGAAACGGCTCCCTGGAAATAACTTTTTTCTTTCGAACCCCGTCCAGGTTCGATGGACTTCTCGGGCATATTCTCCCTATACTTGATGATGTTGTACGTCATGATCTGGGCGCTATTCACCAAGGTCCTGCTCCGGCATCATTACCTCTTTACCCGGGATCACTTCCATTTTTCGGGGCTCAAGATAACTACGGTCGTCGTCGTTCATCTTGCAAGCGTCTTCCTTATATGTGAGTCGGTCGCTTTCCTAAGATTGGCAGCATGCCAGGCTGACCAGACTCAGAATATCCCTCAAAGTTATTGGTCATTGGAGTGAGAGGATTCAAACATCTTCCTCGTTCTCATCGGGTCGACCCGATCGCGGCGCTAGATTGAATTTTCTTTGCAGCCGGATTTCTGCAGATCATCCCGCTGTACGCTGTCAGAGAGTATCCCACAAGGGTGACAGCTTACCTCACAGTCATCCAGTCCCTTGTGACGACAGTTCATTTGTTGATGGTCTTGTGTTTGATATCCAAATTCCAAAAAGAGTGAGCTCGAACGGCATACTCTCATACTGCAGGGGTCAATTCCGTACGGCGCGACAGAAAGACCGCCCATATTTACAAAGGAATGTTCTAACCTTCCCTCCTGGCGATTCTCACCAGTTTCCGTGACGTGCAAATGAGCATGCTTTTTCTAATCGGAGTGACGATTTATTTCGTCGCCATTTCTCTGGAGAAGCAAGTCTTGAATGTCGTTGATTCTAAGACGCGACGCTTGTCCTACTTCATCTTCCCCTTGTACGGTGAGCGCTCCGATATACATATGTATTGATCTGACGATTCTGCCCGCGCAGATTCTCCTCCTCGCTGAAGGCTATACGATATGAGACACTATGCTCCTCAGGTCTGGTGATGATCCATTCAGAGTACCGTCTGTGGGCTCGCATACAAACCGTATGCTCGGCCCCGGTAATGCGAAATCTGATATGCCCTCATCGACCGTGGGCTCTTTCAATGTGTTGTCAGCGACCATGGGACTTCGACACATTGCACGACCTGAACTTGCCCATCGTCGTCTACTCTGTGGAGATTCTGTTTTTCGTCGCTCTCTTCTTCAAGTTGTTCACGAGGAGGTCTGAGAAAGAGCCGAGCTTCAATGCATGGGAGAAATTACTCTTGGAAGTTCGGAGGGTGAACACCAACCCCGTTCGAAGGAACCTGCATTGGGGCCCGGGATTGCTTGCGGAGGAAACTCTGGTGCATCGCTTGAAAAGCCTTGAGACTCAGAGAGGCGTCCTTCTTAAGAATGTCGCAAAAAGAATCGGATCCGTAGACGCTCTTTGCAACATAACCTGCTGGATGCAGCCTGGTCAACTCGTCACGATCCTCGGACCGAGAGGCTGCGGGAAGACCGTGCTGCTTAACGTCATCGCGGGTCGTATGTCGGCTACGGAGGGTCTCATTGTCGTAGACGGCAAAAGAATTCAATACGGGCCAAATACAGCGATAGGATTTGTTCCTGAAAATGTCCAAATTCCCGAACAATGTACCGTAGCGGAACTCCTAACTCTTTTCTGTGCTATGCGCGGCGTTCATCTACGATGGGCGCACCGACAGATCGATCTCGTTCTCAAAATGTTCCAGATGAAAGACAAGAAGAGAAGGTATCCTCGGTTTAGAGTCCATGGGTGCCACAAGCGAGCTGTGGTAGTTGGGAATCTCATTTTTCCTTGGAGTATTCGAATTCTACCATGATCGAATGTCTTGCAGCCTTATCTGCGAACTCGATGAATCGGAGAAAAGAGTTCTCGCTGTCTGCTCTGCCTTCATTGGTCATCCAGAAACGATTTTGCTGGATAATCCTCTGGAGGGTTTATCGGCTGATCACAGAGCTAATGTGATCAAGGTCATCTCCCAGATGAGAGGCAAATGTATGCAGGAGGGAAGACGGCTTGGTTGCGCAGTGTCCGAGCCCGTATCGTAGAGGAATTCACCGATTCTTCCGTCTGCAGATTGTACCATTGTGGTGACGACGAACTCGCTGGATGAATGTTGTAGTCTTGGCTCGAACAAAGCAGCTCTGATGGTTGACGGAAAATTCATAGCCATGGAGAAGCCTGAACAATTCTCCAAGCTTTGCAGAGGTTACCTCCTACTGTTCCGGCTGACCCCGAAAATCAGTGAATATCTACTGGACTTACCGTCACTATTCGTGGGAATCATTATTTACGCGCGAGATCTATAAATAACTACAGCTCCGCTTCTGCAGCTGCCTCCCAAATGACTTTCGTCACCCAGTGGTGTAAACAAAGGCTTGCCCAGGCTCACATCGAAATACACGGTATAGCTGACGATATCTTGAGACAGATCGATCCATGTGTAGAAAGAATGTTCCATGACACTTATCTTAATCATCGCTCTATGGCTGCACCTCAAGCATAGAATCGTCTTCAGGTCTCACAGTCAGCGCCGTGATGCTCTCCGCCTCAACGTGGGCTACGAGTCTCGAGATGAAGGAGCAGGTGAAGAAATCGGACTTCATCGAAGAATGTTCTCTCCGACCTATACCGAACGGTCTACAATTGTCGACATTGGTTCGCTACTACTCCACACAAGCGGGAGATACGATGGTCACGCAGCGAGCGTGAAGTTTCCGGCTCGGAGAGCTGCCGGAGGATTCGATGTTCGAGGCCTTGCTCATGGGATAATGGTTTCAATTACGTTCTGCTATCGAACGACCGTCAAGCTGATGACGAGCCGTCTCGAGGAGCTTTCCATTGAATAAAGAGGCTTTCGTCGACGCGGAAGCACGGTCTCAGTTCGACTGGTACGGCGCGGCGGTGCCTCAGCTGCAATGTTTGACAGCGGTAGCTGGAGTTCTCACTTCACTGTTCCCAAGCAGCCCGTCATGGGCGGCTCTCATTGCAACGTGGTTCATGCGTGCAGAGGTCCGACGAGATCGATCTGATACGAACTAAGCGGATTTGTTGTACGGTTGTCAATAGCATCGCGTTCTGATTCGGCAGTACCTCCCAGCGGTTTACCCCTCCAGGAAGGCTAATGAAACAGTCAGTTTGCGATGTGAAATACGGTTTCTCGGAAAGGAGATCAATGATCTTCACTATACATGTGTACGTGAACTCGGAACTCGATTCGCTTGGATTCCGGCGTTCAAGCTGCACTTCTATGATGCCCGATGAGTTTGCTCCGACTCGTATCGGAACTCGAGTTTCTCCAAATGGACATTGCTGACTGATAGCACTTCATCTTTTCATTGCTGAATTCGTGGGGGCTTCGCTCAGAATATTGATCTCACGTCGGAACCGAGGGGAGGGAAATCGGGGCCCTAGGTATGGCAATCGGCGGGGAAGCGGGGCTGCTAGACTGCAGCTGAAACAGAGAAGCAGCAGATTGGTGGTCGATGGGTTAGCGCTCCCGTCACTTCTCATGGAACTCACTTCGCGGAAAGCCGCGACGGCGGCGCTCGCCAAGGAGCCGGCGCTGGTTCAATCCCTGCGGCCTGCCAACGTGCGGGTCCACGGGCTCGATCCTCCCGGCAAAATCTTCTTCCAAGATCCTAGAGGTCTAGCCTGCAAATTTTTCATTCATTCAACGGGGGAGGGCGATCTCATCCTTGGGAAAGTCGCCGCTCGTCTCGGAACAGCATACATGAGACGATTCGTTCCTCGTGGATTCTTAATTTTCGTATGCCACGGGGAGATAACGCCCTCTCAGCAGACGTTCATTGGAGGACGTGAATGAGGAGAGCCAAAGTCAGAGAAATGCCTTCAAGATCATACCCTCAAGTCGTTCTGGATGTACATGAATTCGTTGGTTTCTGAATGGTGGAAGTCACAATGATTGTCTTCAGCTGCAAGACAGTCATGAAGTAGCTAAAAGCGAATGCCGCTATCTGTGAGAAGAGCAATGAATAGTTAAATTTCGAAATCAGATAGGAAGACTCCCGCAACCTGGTATTTGAGCCTGCTGCGAACTCTCACCGATGGGAGAATTCCAAGACGCAGCTCGAACAGGCCAATCACTGTTGGGGGATGCTTGATTCGCTTCAGAAGGGGGAGGCTATCCTTGATCGCACCAGCCCTGTCCTCCAGCGCGAGTCGCCATTCACTTATCTGGAGCAAAATAATGGAATGAGAATCTACTGTTTCCCACCGGAAGAGTGCTGTCGCCGGAGGAGCTCGCAGGGGGAGCAGCGACTGTTCGTTGATAGAAATTCGTGAACGAGCTCGTATCTACATACCTGCTTTGACAACACATCAATTAACTTGAGTGAGATGATGAGTCCAGAAATCACGCAGAGCCAGTAGGATGCTACGAATCGAGGGTTGACGGACGCACGCGTCATGGGATTCATGAGGAGGAACACGTGTTGCATGGCCAAGGCGAGCAAGGCTCCAAAACATGTTGCGGATATCGGCGATATGTACGAAGAGAGTTCATTCGTCAGCTCTAGGACATCTCTTAAGATCACCTGGAAGCCCTTGAGCCTTATTTTCTCTGAGCCGATTTCGTGCATGGCAAACATCGTGCGACTACTTACCGCTGATTTTTCTTCCGTGTCTCTTTCCGCGTAGTCCGTCTTCTCGAGAAAATGCTTCAAAGCATTTGTCAAGGAACCATATATGAACACCATCAGAGAGAGGAGCAGCACAGGAGTCAAGAAGCCCATGTAAATCAGCCATCCAACCAAGGATGATTTCATAATTTCGAACGCACTCGGGCTCGTGTTCTTGTGGACGACTTCCCTGAGAACCAGGCTACACTGGAGCCAAACGAAGAAAACCAGACTCACGAGGCCTCCGATGAGGCTCAGAGAAGCCACTCCTGACCCGGATGCTCCGGAGCTGGGAAGGGGCAGTTCGATACAATTGCCGAATATGTAAAGAATTGAATGTACAATATGTAACGGATCTTGTCCCAGAGATCATCATCTCCTCAGTTCGAGCTGACTCAAGGCGAGGTAAAGACGGCGCTTACCAAGTCCAGATGCAATGGAGGTGATTCAGAGCTTTCGCCAGACTCCGCCGCCGAGAAAAAATGTAAATGTCCGCAAGACCGACCAGGAACACGATCGTGCTGTAGAGACAATCGAGATACAAATCCAGCTCATAACGGATCGGATCTCCGTCGAACTTCATTCTGTGGACCGCCAACCATGAGAACGGCGCTATCGGTGCGACGATCAACATCAGTGTGCCAGCAATCAGGTGAATCGCGCTTGTTCTCGAGGGAACGTATTGGCGTGACTTCCAGGCGACAGGATTAACTCCTGTGACCTGTAAGCAGAGGATCAATAATCTACTCGACGGTAGCGGGCGCATCTTGATCTCTCTGTCCTCGGAATCCATGGAACGAATCTGAAGTTTCGCAGGGAGTGAGCAACAGGTAATCCAGAGGTCAGCACTTTGGCCTGACTCAAAGGGCGTCGAGCGAATGGAGCAGTCCTCCAATGAGAATATCCCGATCGGGATGGATCGATCGGTCAATTTATGTAGATTCGGAATCGATCTCAGCTGCTCCCCCTCCACTGTGGGAGCTGCTCGTGGAACAGCGCTCATGCAACGTATTCTTATATGCGACGTATGCAGCTGGCAAGTGGAACGACTTGGAACATATTCTTCACGATCCCCAGCGGGATGCGCTGCATGGATCGGAGTTCTTCCAAAAAAACTATTGGCGAACCTACAGTTTTATCGAACTCAATCTCATTGCTACTTTCAGTCAGAAGGCCAGTTCATTTTGCAAATGGTCGGGTCGCAAGTTGCAGCTCGCACCTGTATTGCCCGACTGCCCGTGACCGTTTTCTGAATGTTACAATCCCGAGAGACGGAGCGCATCTCGGATTATCCATCGGCATAGATTCTTTGGCGTGTTCCGAAGCTCCGACAGAGTACTGGGACGGCACAAATTGAAATTCCGTATGTCTATCAATCGATGGCGGATTCCGACCCCTGGCCTGATCAGTGAAGGAGCGACCATGGTGTAGAAGTCTTTGTTTTATTCTTCATTCTGAATTATATACCTTAAATTTCTCTCCGAATATCAACAGATAGACTAGATCCGCGACTACCTTACGAGTTTTGATCGATTTGATGATGATGATGATGTTTCCTCTCATGAATAGCGAAGAATGTATGGAATGGAGGATAGAATGCAGAATGGTAAAATCAAGGTGCATTATATCGACAAAATAAGGTCAATAGACTTAGATTGGGGCGAACGTCCGTTAGGAGCTTGTGGAATAAGTTAAATTATTAAGTAATTCTGGCAGTAAGCATTGAGGATGGGATCCCGGTATACGTAAGCTTCGGCGCAGACTTTGCATAAACTGATTCCGCTCAATGAGGGAATCATAATGGCAACACGTATGTACTGGATGATCATTTTGTTCGGTCGGAGGCGTCTCATGATAACGTGAGATTAGCTGTTCCCGAATGCGAGCGATTGGCGGCGATTCGTACGCCTTGCAGATATACAGATATACAATATACAGAGGGTGAATGGGAGTAGAATAATCAATATCCATTAAGCAGTATGGTCCAGTAAGGAACCTAATGATGATAGACACAAAGCCGATGGATGAGCCGATGCGATAATCGCTGAGATATCATCTCACTTGTCGGAGCTGCCCGTCACGACACACACAACCATTCAGGATTTGAGTTCCGAATTCACTCGCCTCTCATTTTCCCAAGAATGTTAACCGCTGCCGACAAACGAGATGATTCCGTGAGATGGAGCTCGGTCAGTTCAGTAGTCAAAAGACATTCGGCCGCTGATAAAGCTCTTAACTGGATGATAATATTCGCGTCGGAGGATCACCAGTGGTGGCCATGATTTGACCTGTAATAAATCCCGGAATGAGCTCAATACGCGGGTCATCAACGGATTTATAATCGAAAGACGAAGATAAACGCCACGAAGATTCGGGTTCGGAAACAAACCTCCTCGAAGAGGGCAGAATCGCTCTCCATAACTGCGATAGCGGTGACGCTGATGATCAGGAGCATGACAAGCGCCGTGAAGGCCAGCATCTGAGCGTGACGGAGTATTGATGAGCTCGACTGACACTCCAGGATGGTGTATTCTGTGGTGAAAAAGTCATCATCATGAACATCTTTCCTGCTCAGAGTGGGAACTTCTTTCAGCGACACCCGAAAGGAGCAAAACTTGCTTCCCAATATTTGCGATTTCCATCGTACCGGGATGCTCTGCGATCGGTGAGTCGACGGGTCCGTATACATTGGTGCTCTGGAATACGTCGCCGTTTTCCTTCGAGTTTTGCTTCGTTGGCGTAGCGTCCACGGTGGGTGTGATTAGCGGTGTTTTGAGCTGTCCTTTCAGTTCATCCTCGTCTTCAGAATGCGCCATCAATGAGTCGATATCAGAGGCTCCGCGGACCTCGGTCTGGAATAAAATAGGGAAAACTCAGAATATTCAAGTCCTGCGTCTGCCCATCGAGCCGACGGCAAGCTCACAGCCGACGGCTGGTGAAGATCGGATCGGTAAACGAACCTTGCAATTATCTTCGCGATGATCGGATAGACCGCTTTTGTTGAAATTAAGGTTGTTCGGCGCAAGATTCATCTGGGATGGTGCTAGAGACGCAACGGAATTCTCGCGTTTCTTCAGGATGGACATGGCGCGGGAAAGCGTGTTCTTTTTCGACACGAGTGGTGGGATGCTCCTGCGAAAATATCGAGAGCTTCGAATGACTGACCCGTCACGGAGATAACTTTGCGGCGTCTCACATGGAGTCTCGAATGGAACTTACGTGTAGAAACATCGGATTTCATTAGCACAAGCAAATAGGTATTGACAGGCTGCTTGCGTGGGACACCGGAAGCCTATGACCTGGAGAAGTTCCGCCGAGGATTAGAATGAAATCAAACGACGTAACTCATTAGCTCGGCTCGACCGACTCGCCAGCCCTTAGGCGGACGAGAACAGCAGCCTACCTGTTTACGATTCGATCCGGCTGTCATGACATGAAGAATGAACATCTTCCCCTCGTAGTTGAACTTAACGAGGTCGTCGAATCTGGAAATCACAATGGTCCAAAAATTAATTCGGGAATCCTCCTCCCCGGGGGCATTCTTCGGCAATATAACGCATTCACATAAAATAAATTGTTCACCGAAAAGTGACTAAATATGATGCACGCATGTGTCTAGCATGGCAAGATGCTATCGAATACTCTCAGGGTTACCTGATATGAAGGTCCCTCTTGCCGGCCCGGAACGTCATTACGCCCAAGTAGTTGACACCGATGTATAGCTGCGTATTGTGTTCGTCTTTGACTGGATGCGGATCAATGCCATAGCTTTCCAAAGTAGCTGCGCGCTGCGGCGAAGAAGACAAGGGATTTAATTTTCTGCGTCGAGGTCACCACTGGTTTTCTGGATTCCGTGCATATAGGATCGGATGGTAAATTATTGCGGATAGAAACCAATAGCTCGTCATTTCCTCTTCTAGAAACTGACCTTCAGGAAGAAATCCTGGGCGTCCGTGGCCGACACGCCCTTCAGTGTCTCGTGTATACGATCCACTCGAGACTCGATTTCCTATAAAGAGGCGAATTCACTCGGAATCACTCATATTCCCTCCTGACCAGATTAAGGCGGCAGGTCCTCCCTCCTTGGACAGGAAGCAATGGGTACATGACGCTTGATGATTATTCTCCCCGGAATTTCATACCTGGGAATGTTTTGGCAGAATTCTCGCACTGAATGCCGACTGTGCTTCGTCCCCGCTCTCGCTCGAAGCTCGTGCGTCCCCTTGATTCGACGGCGCCTCGTGGTCTCCGAGTTCAGCTTGCTTCACATAAGCTACCATGAGCGCAGCTTCGCTCTGCGTGCAGTTGAGACGTCCATGGCTCAAATCTCTCTTCAGCTGGAGATAGACTTGGTATCTCGTGGAATCCTCCTGGAGAAACAAGTCCGAGTCATCGTTTCAGGTCGTGGATTCCCTCGTTTTCATTCAGAAACGGGACATTCGCAACTCACTCACCTTGAGATCCAGCGGATTCGGAGGATAGAATTTGACTCTGAAGCAAAAGACGACATTCCGAATATCTTTCACCTGTGGAGCGTAGCAGTCGCAAGTATGAAGAAAATTCCCTCTAATTCTTGAAAGTTTTCGAATCTTCTGACGCATAGTCGGGAGTGAACTTACCTGCTTTAGAACAGGTTTGGATAGGTCAAGCCACCTCCTCTGGTTGTGAGAGTCGACATAGCGTAAGCCAAAGAGGTCCTTCTCGAGCAATCCTATGCTCGAGCATACGAAGTCGAGGACGTATTGGCCTAAGCACACATGCTGTGGAGGCACAAATCGATGTATATTCCTCTGCCAGTTCATTTTCGTTCGTCAGGGGAAAACCTCACATGTGATTCCCCTAGGACAAAAATTAAGTCCTTGGAGAGGACCGTCTTCTGGAGAAACCCAAAGGCTGCGCTCCCTCGCATGCTCCAAGAACTCTCCCTCCCATGGTCGTCCCCCGCTACTGAGTTAGGTCAGCCACGGTAGCTCGACGCTAGTATAAAGACCTCATGTGGGACAAATGCATCAATATTCCCGCGGTATAGGCTCATTGGAAAAACTCTCCATGAGGTACACATTACGGAAGCGAAAGTCTTCGGAAGGTCTTCGTTCGCGGTATATTTTCCAAGGGATACGCCCGGGTCATCACCGATACAGAGCGAACGTCGAATGGAAGATCAATAGGCGATTGGAAAAGAAAAAGAAGATCTGCCGCTCAGGTGTCCAAATTCTTAGGCTCCCGGATGCCTCCGGCTTGGGAGTCGTCAGATACGGCGATTTTCCGCGCGAAAAGCGTCGATCTGTCTAGGCAGACCCAGCCGGAACTATGTTCCTCGGTTCTCTCAGTTTCATGGCTCAAGAAGCGAAGGAGATCAGAATTTGACGTGGCGTTACGCTTGAGAAGACCAATTCTGATTGAGGATGCCGAATTATTCACAAGCCGGAAATGACAGTCAAGAATATCGAGGGATCCATCCCTAGCAAATACCTGAAAGTCACAATTGATGGGAGGTTCGTCATCGTCTAGGAGCCGCACGGTGCACCTGTATTCCTGTCTGTTAGCTTTTCTTGAGCCGAAGCGGAACATCTTGAAGATCGAGAAGACGTCGAAGATTTTCTGGACACGATCGTTTTCGCTTCAGCCTTATCCGGAGGCAAAGTGCTCGAGGGTCTCCTTAACGATCCAATAACATCTCTGGAAACGATGTCGTTCACTCTCGGATACGCACTGGAGTTGTACATAGAGTGGCTTGTCGGATCGTAAGCTGAAGCGACTATTGAATTCTTGCGGCCGATTCGCCAGACTCTCACGAATCATCAAGTTTCATCTGTACTTCGGAATTTGAAATTCCGCATCACGAAACTAAGACGTGATTACATGTATGAGGCTTACGTCACGCATCTCACCTAATCCGACCGTTCGCAGATGAGTGGGTGGTAAAGTATCCGCGGTCACTAATATTGTGGAGGTACTGCGCCGACCTGAAGCTGACGGTGTGAAGTGAGTCTTCAGCGACGACACGGCTTAGCGAGGCTGGATCACAATTATCCAATGATGCGCAGCTTGGCGACTGAACACACTCAAAGTTTTTCGCGAGCAATGACGAAGATGATCGAACTACTGCGTTTGAAGTGTACCGATTCGAAAGAGAGCAGAAGGAATTCACTCGAAGGAGCTTCGGACTCGGCGCTAACACAAGAGAAACTTCCTCGTCGGCGGCCGGCTCTCCGATCAGCGAGTTCGGTTGACTTGCTAGTGCAGCGATTCGTCGTGCCAGTTCTAAATTGGAGGCGGACTCCCTCAGTCAGTGAAAGCCGTTTTCTGAGACGGCAGACGACCGTCAGTCACTATGGGAAAGAGCAACGGTTGAGAGCCAGCTAGGCGTAAAAATATTGCTTGTTGTTCTCCTACTTCGCTTGAGGGAAGGGCTTGTTTGGGTTACAGCGTCAATGGAACGAAAGGACGCTTCAGGGTGAGGGGTAGGTGGAGCGCCGAGGAGAGGATGACTCACCAGATCGGCCGGTCAGACAGCCTGCTAGTCCGACCGGAAAATTCTCGAGCGCCTGTACTGACTGAGACCTGCTTCGTTGGGACTATCGTAGCGCATTGAGCTCCCGCAAGCAACTGAAGGAAGTAGAAAAGTCATACCGGGGCTCGCGGTTTCCGATTTTTGCGTCTAACTCGAATGCCTTATCACAGAAACCGCTCATGACTCATGAGGAGCTCATCGAGAACAGACTTGTGACGGCGGTCGAAGCATTGAGCTCGCGATTTGCGTGGCTGAGGATATGAACCCTCCCCGTAGCATCTTCTTCCGGAGCTCCACGGGTGGAACAGAGTCTTCGGTGCAGATCTGTGTTTCCCAGGGAGGCCCTGGACCTGAACCCGTGTCTGCCCTGATGATCTCCATCAAAGGATTCTATGACTATTCAAAAAATCCAGGCCTCAAGCGGGCATTATCTAGGTCGGCCCCGGAGCCTGATGAAGCACCCGGAGGCTACCTTCAGGATTTCCCTGTGCCAATTTCCTTCCAACGTCTATCAGATGGATGCGGGCGCGTTGCGCCCTCTGCGTGAGGGAGTCGAACGTCAGCTCAAAGTTTAATCGATTCTCACATCGACTTGGATAAGTCCGACATGGATCGATCGCATCCATATATAGCCCATGATAAATGATATTGACATTCGGGGAACCTAGGGATCGGATCTTGAACGTCCGGAACGGGGAACGGAACGAATTTCCTCAAACCCGATGGCAGTAGTGACACTACGACAATCTTGACTCCTAATCCGGAAAGACTCGCGATTCTTCCGTACTCGTTTGTGACTCAGCTGATGATCGCCTAGTTGTCGGGGCCTGAAGATCCTCATCTTCTCGCAAAACACGCGCCGTGAGTCTGTTCTCTCCACATTCCCTGACAAGGCGCCAGAAAGGTGGTGTGTCGATTGTTTTGAGCAACTCGGAAGGAGAAAACTCGAGCACGGAGGGGTTTTCTTTGAGCCTTTCCCTAATTTCCCCGGACCTATCGCAGATCCGTGAATAGCGGCAATCGTATTTTCGAGGCCGATCGAGTTGAGCTTGTTCGGACCTCTCCTGCCGGAGCACCCGTGCAAACCTCACCAGCCAGTAATGGCATGCCGAATTCTCCGCGCACCGGCATTGGCTCGGAGCCTTTGCCGAAACTTTCCGAATCCCGAGTGCGTTCCGTGCGGGGAGACGAGGCAGACCGTATGCCTCGGGAATCTTCAGAAACGTCATTACAATAACTATAAAACTCACGGCGAAATGGCGGCCCTCAAGACTCCCTCCGATGGCACGCTCTTCAGCGAAGAGCCCGAATATCCAGAGGTGAGTTTCAAAAGATCAAGCGGGCGCTCTCAGGGACGATAGCGGAAGGAAGCTTAGACTAATCCTCGGGTTTTCAAGATTCTGGATATGAGCCCCGAGGGGGTGGCCCTGAGGGAGAGGCAGAAGCACTACGATGAAGTGAAGAGAATGCCCACCGCTCACCATAAGTCATTCATATTGAATACGGAACGTGGCCGAGAGTAAGCATTATCCCAATCGATTTCTGGGACATTTCCGCTCATACACTCGCACGAAAACTGCTGTCTGAGCTTGCCAGAGGCTCTCTTTGAGTATTCGGAAATTACAGGGAAATGTATTACATCGGGGATCTCCATTACAACTCCCTCGATATGTACCAGTACGCCACGCGCACCACTCACGAAATGGAGCAGCCTGCTGCGGAAACCGATGCTCAGACGGTAGGCTCCCGAAAAATCCTGAGGATTGTCGCTCAGACATGTGAGGCAAAAGCGGTACCGACTTCGATGACGGTCACTTTTTGTCTCCTCTAAATAATCCATTCGCTTCTTCCAGGTCGATTCTGAGCTCGTCTCGTGGATCGAGGAAGCCATCCTGACCAGCCATCTGACCGAGCCGCAGACAGGGGAATCCCTCAAATTTAGAGAGAGGAATCTCGTCCGGTCCATCCTCGATGCTATAAGGTCGCGCATCATAGACTACCCGTCTTGAATTCAGCAGGCACTTGCGTCCCCTACGATCGATTCGGCTTCCATAGATCTAGAATTCGTCAATGTGATCTGACTTTCCAGATACCATTATAAAATGGCTGACACCGTCGTTCTGGAAGAGCCACGGATCGAGGCTTTCTGGCAGCACACGAGCTTCAAGACAAATTTAGACGAGACAAGATTCGAGGACAAAGAGAATTTCGCGCCCTGGCTGCAATTTCGGGGGCATCCTCAATTGATGGTAAAAAACGCTGTTTCTATGATTGGATCATCTTGACCGAATTCGACCGGGGTGCGGAGATCGCGAAAAAATCTGAGCAAGAAGTCGATGTTTTGTGCATCGATAAAATCATCTGCTTCATTATGTCCTCCTCACCTACAGATTTCGAGCGAGATACCGCTCGAGCCGGTCATCGCCTCGACGTCAGAAGAGATCTTCCAAGCTGAGCTCCCGATTTATGACTACTACCCGGAAGAATTGGGGATGCAAAAGAAAAAGCACAGGATGGTCAGCACAGCAGGATATTGGTGCAACGCTCTTCAGTATCCCCTGCTGACGTTGAGTTCAATGAAAGAGGTTTGGGCGATAGAACTCACTTACATTGTCACTCTGATTCGTGAGATCGGGAATGTTAACATGACTTTCGATAATCTCCGTAGGTGCTGCCGTCGAGCTTGGACCCGAGCATAGGCACTGATCATTTGAATGTGTCCGAGAGGAGGCGGCGTTTAGCCGCTCACGGTTTGATGTTGAATTTTGCGACAGCAGCCGGCTCAGCCTTCTCCTGTGGATTCACGCCCTTCCACGAGGTATTTGCAATCTCGAATGGGATCTTCTCGGGGACAGATCCATCGGTCGAGAGCCTAGTCACCAGATTCCAACTTCGTTCCCATTCCAGGTGACGTACCCGTTCGTGGCTCAGCACGTTGTCAGTGATGGGCAGAACTGGCATTTCTCGAAGTACCAGCTGGACACCATGGCATTCGGACCGGATTTCTCCAGAGACAAGCGAAATTTCGCCTGGAGTTCCGAGGAAATGAAACTCTACGATTCTATCGAGGATGGGAAGCTTCAGGGTGAGGCTCATCCTGATGGAAGTGTTCCGTTGATACGTATGGCGGAAGTTTTCGCGATGGCCGGGAAATCTTGAAAACCTCCTGCCGGTCATCAGTGATACGAATCATACATTTTCGCCTTCATTGACCTCTTGTCTCGATATCTCACTCAGGATTGAGGAGTACATTCTATCCTTCCAGGCTTGAACTCTTCCGTTCTGTCAAGAATCGTGCAGACGGTCCGAGCGCCGCGGAAGACGGTGGAAGACCCTCGACCTTATACCGACACGGACGTCGAGGCAGAGTTCCTTGCTCGCGGAGAGAAACTAGCCAAGGACCTAGCCGCGAGGAAGTTCTATGTGTCCGAAAGCCTGGACTACGAGATACCTTTGTGGGTGAAGATTTTCAAGATGGGTGGTGAAGATATGCCAACCTCGCCGACGCTCAAATGGGAACGACCGCGTCCGAAGGCGCAGCATATCTTCCAGGTGAGAATACCCTCGGAATATCGGTCCTATCCACTGTCATACCGTAACGCTTCGGCTGATCCGGGGCGATGAACTTGCTAATTGCTTTGATGGCTCCACAGTTCAACAAAGAGATGTACGAAGCAGAAATCAAGGGCATCAAGGAAAGGAAGAAGCGAATCGCTCGGGACAAGTTCTTCGGCCTTCGACCTATATGGAGAGAGCCGAGGCCAATTGGAGTGAACCCGGATGGACGCAATTGAGTTCTGCTCCCTTTCGACGAGCCTTACGAGAGTGGAAATGTACATATGGCGAATGGAAAAAGAGCGAATGATAGTTTCCCGAACCGCTTCATTTCTTCTTTCCCCGTAAGAATTCCAGATGCAGAAATATGTATAGAGATATTTGGGGTTTGCGTCTCTCCAAGACTTTACCAAGGCTTCCGGATGAGTTCGAAATGATAATTCGAATTATTATTGAGGGGTCGGAGGGGAGAACCACATTTCCGCGCAGTTTTCTCTTCCGTTACTCAACGGAGTGAGTACGAATATGAAAGACGAAGGATTCTCCACAGCCCGCTCGCATTCGGGCATCACCTCTGAATAATGGATCTTTGCTCATGTCGTTGGTGCTCGTGAATGCAACTTGACTCTATTATTTCCATTGCCATTGTGGGACTCGTAGAAATCGTTGTGAAATCATAGCAACGCTCAATCGAAGCTCACGGCAAAGCGGAGCTGTTGTCGAGGGCGTCATCGACTCTCGACGTCGAGACGGTCCTCGGATTTTCCAAGCCTCTTGGAGAAAGTTCAAATTACGAGCGCGATTGAATGGATACGGGAAGCTCGACTCTCAATTTGCGTTTCGTGACTCCTGAGGTAAAACGTTCACGCATTCCGTGACGCCGAACCTGCGCCCCGAAACAAGGACACGAATGGAGATCGGTCGACATCCTCGACCATCTTTCGAACAGACGAGAGATTTCAGCTCATCTCGGTTCATTTCGTCTAATCCCAGAGCAACGTGAGCTGAAGAAGCATGAGAGTTGCTCTACAATTTCTCCTATGTGTCTCGTCAGCATGGCAGGCTCCTGCTCTTCTCAATCTAACTTCTCTAGGATTCGACACGAAGGTATTGAGAGGGAATGCGGAAAAAAATCTTTGGCGGCGCGCGCTCGGGTTGAGGCGCTCACGAACCGGCTCCGAACGATCACGTATTTCAGCCAATGCGCCATGACTTCGCAACGATCCAGAAGCTCGCCGCCAAGTTGTGCATCCGGAATCACGATCCCGTTCATGTATGTATCCCGAATGTTGGTTGCAAAGGATTGAATCTCGAGACTTCGTCGGTGAAGTTCAACGCATCCCCCAGTTCCGTAATACGGCCAAGGAATGCCACGATTGCGCCCTCAAGTGGCACAACAAAATGTTCGAGCTCGAAGAGGAGGATAAACTCATTCATCGGATAATGTACGATTGCACACAATACGTGAGTTCGCCCCGCATAGTGAGGTGAAGACTCGAGCGGTATGCCTTGGTCCGATCGGAAAAAGTAATATCCGTTGAGGTCTGACGCTGCATCTCGATCTCTCGACAGTTCAACATGACTCATTTCCTTTTGAGCAAATGCAGCGCTCAGAGGAACCATGGCTTCCATCCGCTCAACTTGGTATCTTCGAAACTGGCTCAGGAGAACTTTAAATATGCACACTCGAAGCTTCCTGAGTTGCGGCTCTTAATGAGCTAAGCCTATTATTTTCCCCTAAGATAAGGAGACATCGAACAACGGCGCAATGTGAGCAGTGCTTCGTGTCGGCCGGTCTCAATCTGACAGCGAGTATCACCTTTGACGAGTACGTCAAGGCTCGTCGACTTTGCGTGCGGACTGGAACGTCCTTCAGAACGATGGCTACCGTGTTCCGCGGTCGATCCTTCCGCGACATACGGTTGGCGTTTTTCGTGTCGATATCATGCGCGGTATCCTGTTCCGTATTGTACCGAGGCTCGCGAATCATGGGAATGAATTTGTTCATTTCCGGGATGAGCAGGGCTGCAACGCAGAATGCCGGAGAAATAATTAATTATCGTTCGTTTTCCAGGTATCAATACGACTATGAGTTAATTCGCGGCAATCACCTCCAGTATTGTAGTGACCACTTCAGGCCGGAAACAGTACTGATGTGCCAGACTTGCATAAACGATACGTTTCTCTCAGAAGACATGGAACCCTACACGGTACCTACGAAGTATTTCCCATTTATCGAATTGAATTCTAATCCCTTTCCCGAATGGAGATGAATTTTGTTTCCCGTGCATTTATTTTCCTGTCCAAGGCATTGTCAAAACTGCGGAGCTGCCTGCCGGAGTTGAATGCCAATGAGAGGTTGGCGCTCACTTGTAGAGAAGCTGATTTGAGGAACCGGATTATTCGCTTTAACCGGCGAAACGTGGAAGCATCCGAACGTCGCCGTCGCGAAAACTGGGAGTCAGTCTTCCCCGGAAAACCGTATCAGGGTCCGGTGAGTTTCTAATGGTTTCATATCGATATGCTCTCATCAGCTCTCCGTTGGCCTAAAATTGGTCTGATCCCGATGTCCTGCAGAACGTCACACGGACTGAATACAACATGAAGTCTCTGGCAGAATGCCGGTCCTGCTTCGCCAATGAGAATCTGGGCGAGAACGCAACTAAGGCACAGGTGGAGTTCGCTCGCTCACTCCGTTGAATTTCATTGAGTATCCTGAGAGGGCCGTCGACTGAAGCTCTATGAGAATTCAATCCCCTTACTATCCCACTCAGAAACAAGCGGCTTCCTACCGATGCACACCTCCGGTGAGTGACCCTGGGTCCCCCATTCGATCGTGCCTAGAATTCTGACCGACGAACGTAGCGGTTCCCTCACGCGCCGGTGGATCGTTACAAGTGTCCCTTGTGGCGGACGATCTCAGAGTTCTTTTCCTGAGGTAGGAACCATCGGTCCGAGATGGGTCGTATGATGATCTCGAAGATATCTAAGGAGAAATGTATCCTTCCGGCAGCTCCATCCGAAGTTGGAAATTCGAATTAAACTCTGCAATAAAGTCGCAGCTCTCCGCGCGGTCAAATATCAGGGCCATCCGAACAAGCAAGCGGCAAGTCATTCGGCTGCAGCGACGATTGATTGCTATATGTATTTCTAGACCCATACTTCCTTCTCCCTAACGATGGTTCCAACAAGTAGGGTACTTTGAATGAGCGTCGCCACTACGGCAACAGGACCTACTACTTCGCCCAGAGGGCCAAGCGAAGTTGTGATGCGTGCGTGACCAACTCGCCGGTTAACATCAACTCCACCTATGAGCAATACAAAGCATCTTTCAAGTCTTGTGCAGAAAATGTGAGTGATCGTCGGCGGAATGAATTCGCTTGGTGCCCGTGCCGCATCCTCCCGATCGTCTCGGAGGGACGATTATAATATAATAATATTATATTTTAATATAATATAATATCGGACGATTCGGAGCTGCGAAGCTCTTGGAATCTAAAGAGAAAAACCGTTCCCGTGAAGGTTGTCAGCACTTTCAACAGTGCTTGCATGGACCTGGTGGTCCTTGGAGCCAGGAAGCAGTGCACTCAGTGTGTCACCAACACACTCGGGAAGATACTCGACACAATAGCGACGGATCGTAAGACCTTCCTTCAGGCCACGCAGTGCGTTCTGGATGCTCAAGATATGAATCTCCTCAATAATGAGGACGTGCTCCAGAACGCGGACGCCAACGAGGTGAACTCCGCGCCCATCGTTTCGGTAGGTCCCACGCGTGACCGCAGAGGTTGTGAGTCTCGAGCAGAGTCTCCTTGACGTGTGGCGCAGCCTGATAGGTCCTTTCTAGAGTCAAGGAGTTCGAGGTAAAAATCCTTTTTCCAGCCCGCCCTCGGAGCGGATGAAAACAACGGGGGAGGATCGATCAAGTTCGCCTTGGACGACCGCTGACATGCGACATTCCTGACTTATCCCAAAATGAATAAATGAATATCAAGTAGAGGATCGTGATATTTTCTACGAAGCTTTCGTTATCAGCATCGAATCGAAGAACATGATCCCATCCCGGGACCGTGATGCGGGCTAGGATTCTTGTACTCGCACACGATGCGAATTCGCGAGCGGCCTCGAATCGACACTGACTGAGAGACCCCGGCCCCGGGTCGATTCGAAGGTAGTCGCTACATCTCCAATGTGCGCGTCGATGTATCTGAAAGTGATAATCCTAGACCGAAAATTGAGATTGAACTGCGTGTCGGGGCTCCGGACGGCATTGATTCCGTGAGCGGTCTCCTAGGCGACCACGGAACACATCGCGAATCTGCTGTATGTCAGGAGTATCTGCGATGGCGGATTGAGCGAGTCGACCCGACAACTTTCATAGAGGCAAGTTCTTTTTGAGCTTTTCATCTCTCTGAGAGAAGCGCCTGAGGTTGCGTGATCTCCGAGTTCAGCAACGGGGACTTCTCTCCGAGATGATCCAACGTCCCGAGAAGTTAGTGACCGGATCCAGTGGTAGATGGTTGCAAGTGTTTCATCTTTGCGAAATCAGCTATCCCGGTTATAGTTCTGCGACGGCAATACTTGTGGACACCCTATTCCTTCGCGGCTCGTTCCGAGACCCATGCTTTCAGAGGAAGGGATGCTTGGAAGGCTGGATGGACCTGAGCCCGAAAATTCTCTTGAAGTACACGGATAGGCTCAGCTAATTCACGAGGCAGAGCCCCACGATAGTGGAAGAGGATCGTGCGGATTCCTGTGAGGTTGTCATTGAGGTTCTCGAAATCGTGCTAGATGTTGATTTCGACCAAACGAAAAAGCTCAGCCGGCGCTCTTGCTCCCACCTGGGGAGTGCTGAGCTGCAACTCGAAATTCCGTGCTATGTAGGCAGGAAAAATTCCGCCAACGAGGGACGCAGCCACGGGAAATGTGAATGCCTTTCCAATTATATATTCTCGTGAAAGGAAGTCCGCTTGTCTGGGACTTAACTCTGGGGGAGGGGAATGCGAAACGTCCACCAAAGATGAAACTTGCTACGATTGATGAGATCAATGCGGCTGTATCGATAGGCCAGGAGCCAGGCTAGTCCACTATCGCCCCAGCTACCGCGACCTAGGGTCCATCGGATGGCCGGATCCCAACTTCGGATCAACACCGCCATCGGGAACTCGTGTTGGCTGCCAAAGGACAACGGAGTCTGCCAAGCTTCCGGACCGCCTTTCTCTCAAGCTAAACGATTGTCGCACAAGCGGAAGTCATCCGGAAGAGGAGCAATGTACGCGAGAGGCCCGAATGACTCTGAACCATGCGGGGACTGAAGGGGTCAGCGAACGTACAGTACGAATAGCGCTGAGCTCGAGTGTTGCCAGGAGGGATCGTCGGATATCAGAGGGAAAACTCTCCCCCCGCCAGATATGAATTCGGAACAGCATGGGCTCATTGAATTTCAACTCATGCCCCTTCCTCAATTCCAGGTCATCTCTCATGGTGAAATGGAGAAATACGAGAAGATTTCCAAGATCGGAGAAGGCTCCTACGGAGTCGTGTTCAAATGCCGCAACCGAGACACAGGACAGACGGTCGCCATCAAGAAATACGTAGAAACCGAGGATGATATTTTGATCAAGAAGATTGCATTGAGAGAGATCCGCATGCTCAAGGTGCGTGCCGCGACCTCCAGCCTCTCACTCAGTGCTCCGAAGGGCGCAGCAGCCCGGCGGGTACAAATTTCTTTTACCTCAGGCACCGCGTATTCGACATCCAATTATGTGGCCACGAATCCACCCGGCGCCGCCAGCGGACTCGTCAAAGCGAGACCGCTCGACGTCCTTGGACTCGCTGACCCCCACGGTATCAACGTGCGCCACTGTTCGATGTTTTTCTAAACTCTCGCTGTCCCACGAAACGCCGCGCCGCCGGGTCGAAATCCGGATCCGAATCGCATTTCGGTCAATTCTCGTTCTGAGGTGTCGCAGTTGTCGGATTTCGAGAGTTCATCAGCTGGTCACCTAAAAGCTGTCCCGACTTGCAGTTGTTGAAACACCCGAACCTTGTGAACCTATTAGAGGTATTCAGACGGAAGAGGAAACTGCATCTCGTATTCGAGTTCTGCGATGCGACCGTCCTGGATATTCTAGAAAAGCATCCCAAAGGGTTCGTCCCACGGTCGTTTTGATCACTTCTCGGTGCACGTATCTCCCGACGCTCACCTACCACCAATGTGCTCCCCTACATTTCAGAGTTCCTGAACAATTGACAAAACGCATCACATGGCAAGTCATTCAAGCTGTAAACTTTTGCCATTCCCACAACGTGAGTTCACGACTCCATAGCGCATGCCTCACCACGAGGTTTCGAGCTCTTCTTGGCTCCGACTCGGTTAAGGATGATTTCCTCATGATATTATCGGTTCCTATTTCGGGAAGAAGGAATATTCTGTCGACAGGCAATTCATAGAGACGTGAAACCCGAAAATATCCTTCTGACGAAAGAAGGCGTCGTGAAGCTGTGCGACTTCGGCTTCGCCAGAACCCTCAGCCCAGGGGAAAACTATACGGATTATGTCGCTACTCGTTGGTACCGCGCCCCCGAACTCCTTGTGGGGGATACGCAATATGGGCCCAGCGTCGATGTATGGGCAATTGGATGCGTGGCTGCCGAACTCATGCGAGGTAAGGATATCGTTTGTGTCTGCTTTCTTTGGAGCAACACGTTCCCAAACAGAACGCCACACGAGTCGTCTACCGTTCCGTAGCCTTTCGATACGTACCCTTCCTTCTCTTGAAGGAGAGGCTCTCTGGCCCGGGAAATCAGACGTGGATCAACTGTACTCGATACGCAAAACCGTCGGAGAACTGATACCGCGCCATCTGCAGATCTTCAAGAGCAACGACTTCTTCGCTGGAGTTACGATTCCGGAGCCTGATCACATGGTGAGCGCAGTAGAGACGCTCATGAGGTCGAATCGCGGGGAAAGGGTTCGAAAAAGCTTTGCACGTCAGAGAGAACTGTTCACATCCATGAAATTGACAGGAACCTCTGGAGGACATGATTCCCAAAAACAACGACAAGTTCGCCATCGATTTCCTCAAGGTGAGGAGCTTCTTTCGAACAGCGACTCATGAACTTTGATCGCACCGATTTTCACGACGGAAAATACGGGAGACACGTTTCAATGATATTACTTCCGGCAGAAATGTCTCGATCGAGACCCTTCAAAGCGATCAACCTGTGAACAATTACTCCGGCACCCGTACTTCAATGGCAGTCATGATGAGGAGTCGCGCAAAGAGAATCCTAGAGCAAGTTCAAAGGGGAATCCACATTCGGGTCTGAGCAGTGGAACCGCGACCACTGTGTTTCCCAACCTGGGTGAGCTGGAATTCTGTTCGTTTCGGACAGCTGTCCTTCTCTCTGTTCGGATCACTGCTAAAGCCTCGCTCATCTTCCAGATACCCAAACAAGTGATAGTAGAGGTAACGGTCCGCTTATGCCAGAGGCGAAAGCCTCTCAACTCTATTCGCGGACCCGAATGCAGTCCGATCATCTTCCGCACATATGACGGTGAGTTGCGTGCTAGACGTACGTACCTAGCCTTGGACCCTTATGGAGTAGTTAATGAATTTCGCAAGTCATTGAAATCCGCTGCTCAAACTTACCGGATGGGTTTCATCAGGTACGATCCAGATGCATCCGCATCTTTATCCTCGAATAAACTCTCTGCCCAGATCCAGCAAGCTAATAGCTCAGCTTGGTTCTGGAAGTAAGCATCGGAGTGTCATCACGTTAATGGCTGCTTGCAGCACGAGGACTGTTCCGAATGAGATGGCACCGTTCGCAAGGCTTCATCGTACATTTCAAACCTGCTACCCGATCAAACCTCTTATTGTGACTCTAGGTTCGCTATCTGAGAGATTAAAGCTCTTCTTCATGAGGTTCGACTCGTACTGCTCTATAATAAGGAGAGATTAGGAGAGCTTGGGACTTTCCCGTGGATTTCGAGACTACGATACCTTCAGCGAAAGTGGAAGAGGCTCTCTGAATTCATGAACGGACCTCGACGTCGAGAATTCGCATCGGATCCGAAACCTTTATAAGATTGTTCTTGATAGAGCTCATGGATGTTGGGTCTGGATCATAGCCCTCGACCCTGCAATAAAGGATCTGCCTATAGGGGGTAGGTATTCCAAACAGGGGTCCTCGGCTCTGAATCGAACACATAAAACGCTTTTATTTCATGTCGAGGCTTGCTGCGTTGATAGCCTCTTCACCGAACATACTTGGCGGATGTTCGAAATTACACATGCTCCTCACGCGTAACCACCGCCGAAATGGAGCGGAAAATCCCCATAGGGGTTTCCGACCAATAACTTAAACAGGGAGAGGGACCGCGCGACTGAGTAAAATGACGATCGGTGAAGGATGTGAATATCACCTTCGGCGGGCGAAGTTCAATATTCACGCATAAATATGTTTCTTCTCTTGAAAGTCCGCGTGGGAGACCCTGCGGCACGCACTCTCGGTTCTGTAGGATGCAAAACTGAAATTCATCGGTGCAGTAAAATTGTGGCGGATCGAGGAATCCGCCGAAACAGGGCGGTTCGAGTGTGAAGACCAGGCCAGATCGAAACCTGAGCCGTCCTCCGATTCTCTACCCGCCACCACTTCGAACGATTTCGCCCCCCAAAGTCGAACGGTTATCCGGGACGCCTTACAAGAGGGAACGCAGAGTATTCGACGATCCGTAGCTACTGTGGTCATTCCAAGTTTAAGGGGCGCTCGGTATATTCAGGAAAATCTTTGGGATCATCTTTGGCAATTTTCAAGCACGGAAGACAGATACTGTGATTCTCACAGCGGGCGCAGCAAGGTTCTGGGGGACTCCGAAGAGACTACCTAAGGATTGAGGCGCGTGACAGCGGAGATCTCTTTGCGGGAAAAACCGGTGTATGATAAGCTGAAGGGAGAGTATCATCAGACACGCCTCCTCGGTCGGACCTGCGCTCGATTCTGGATACATCTGTGCGAGTTGCCCGTCGTTTCGTTTTTCTCGGATTTCTCCTCTTCCGATGCGATAGCACTCTGCTTCCTCCGCCTCTGTGTAGTCTGACTGAATATCCTAATATGTATGCTTTGTTGCTACTACAATATCACCCGGGGGTTTGCCTCTTTGGATTTCGGAGACCTCCGCGAGTGGAGGGGATGCCCGAGAACTAAACCTCGCAGAGAAGGAAATACTCGCGGAGCGATCTTCCCCTCCCGAGAGAATAATTTTGGAACATCCTCCAAACAGGCGTTCCTCGGCATCGAGTGAAGTATGCCTGATATTAAGGAAAATCTATGAACTCCTTAGAATCAAGAATATCTCGCCTTCCGGGATTGTGAATGTCGCCAGGTATCGGATAAGACATTATACATCAGAACTATGAATATATGAGCTGCACAGCGTATTTACACAACCCGAGGGTTTTGAATAAATTATGTGGGACTTCCTGGCGGAGACTCCCAGGATTACGGCGGCCTTCGAGGCATCGCCGCGGGCTTCGGATTCACCTCCGAGAACCCCGGCGGGAGGATTGAGCGTCAATTTCTCTGGAGCAGATAGGGAGCGGTAGCGGATCCTACCGCGAAGGAGGCGCTAGGATCCGTCCGGTTCCAATATCAATCGAAGATTGGCACGATTTAGTTGATGACATCATTGATCCACGGGACGAAGGATGAAACTCGAGCGTATACTCCCGGCGTGTTGGGCCTTGCACACCCGTAGCCGGTTGATACAACCCCGAGGACAACGTATCTACCGTCTTCGATCGTCATCAGCGGTCCGCCCGAGTCGCCCTGGCAGGGATACGAATAGAAGAATCGTTACGGTCCGTTATTGGAACGATCTCCCGGCCGGGCCTCCAAACTCGGAATTGTGATAGACACGTCGGCTTCACAGATCTCAACCTACCTGACACGCATCTTTGCCACCGCGCTCGATACCTGCGCAAAGATGGTTATCGAGTAGCCTCATCCGCAGGGATGACAACCAATTGTTACACTGAGAATTCTCGAAAACTACGAGCGACGTTTTACGCGGCGTCTCTGCAAGGGAATTCCGATTATATTCGCAAGATCATCTGGAGTTGTGCTCCCAGCTCGAGAGATCTCTAAAATGAGGATTTCGGGAAGGAATCTCACCAGGCACTTTGCCTTCTTCGGCGAGTTTGCCCCATCCGATGACCGTGACATTTTTTCCCGCCGTAGAGGCCAACCGCAAGGTGGGAAGGCAGGCTGGCAAAGAATAGGGTGAGAACTTGATGTCCTTGGACAACCTTATCTGCAAGGAAAGGACGTGATAGATCACCCTGGAACAAGCGTTCTAATTGACCCGTTTGTGACCCGGAGGATAGTTTCATAAAGTTATGTTTCCACGAACCAGGGCAATGTCGTTGTCGTACTTTCGGTCCTTCCTATATTCGGGATGAACGACGATCCTCTCGATCTTCGATGTGAAAGCTTGTTCTTTGCGAGATTCTCTGCGTCGCAAGTTGTAGTCCGCCACTCGAACCACGAAGTTGCTCTTCCTGCACGGAGAGATGAGAACACCGTCACTCAAGCTCAATCGATACTCTTTCGCTCCGAAGTTTCACGACTCGGATAACTTACTTGTAGCCATGAAAACAGTGAGCTGCTGTGAGAATCCATCGGTCGTTCAGGATGGTACCGCCACATTTGTTCTCCCCTAGAGCAGGCACGAGCTGTATGCTCACCAGCCACGGGAACTCTCCGTCGTAGACATCCTGATAAGGAAAACGTAGAGATCAACTCAGTAGAATCATCCACGATCCTCTACCCACTTGTTCCAATCTGCGGGACACCCCAAAAAATTACCTCGCCACCGACGATCCGCTGACGACGTGCGGTTGGCTTCCCACATTTCGCGAAAAGAAATCCATCTGGAAAATGCATGCTGTGTCAAAATTTCGCAAGCGGAAATTCCCGGGAACCTTTCGAGGGAGCCCGAGATTGCCCATCGAGAGCACACAGTTCGACCCAGAGATCTGAACCAACGGAAGCTGTTCCCCCTCCTGCAAAGCCGAAGCTCCGAAAAGCCGATCAGAACCAACCAGACAGTCGGAACGTCGCGTTAAGGACATGTGGCCAAAGCGGAAACCCTCTCTGCAGGTTGATCGGAGTCACGGTGAGGGTTACTCATACACTTATGGTTACAAACAACGGGAATTCTGTGAATTATTCGACTAAATCGATATGCGTTTCACGAGGCTCTCCACAGTCGCGCCTCGAGGCCCTGGAAAGTCTGTAGGCAAACAGGAAGCTATGGCGGTCTCTCAAGGCTGAGACGTCTCCACATACAAACGAGCATATCCTTTTTCGAACGAGGGACACCCCTCTTCCAGAGCCTCAAATCGCAACTTCAAAGTCCCACTTGACCGCGACGGTATGAACAGCTTCGTCGGAGAACTAGCAAGGAATGTTCGAGGCAAAAGTACACTCGACGACAGTCTGAATCCAGAGGGGACCACAACACTCAACTTCCGTTCGTACGGTAGAATCGGCGGGATTGACGCAAGAACCCGGACCTTGATCCAGGAGCACCAGAAATCGGATTCGGAGACAAAGCTCGAGATTCCAAGAAGTATCACTTTCTGCCAGAGTTTCGTCGACACCATTCACAATCAGTGATGCCACACTCACCTCCTTGTATATGCATAGAGATGTTGTTTGGACTTGTGTCATGGCTTCCTCTGACGATCTCTACACTCCACAACAGAAGAAGCCAATAATACCGACAAACGATACACATGGTTCGAAGCGGCTTGCTTATCGGCGGACGTCAGAGCGATGGCGATGTAGTCCGAACAAAGAGTCCCAACAGACTTATCCTGGCGATAAGATAATCGAAGTTCGCCTCGAGATCCGTCGCACCGTTCACGAAGTCGTACAAGATGAGAACCGTATCCTCCGAAACAGCGATGGTCGATCGACGCAGTGAGAGCTCGCGACGTCGTTGTGTGTTGGGTCACAAGTTAGTGCTTCTGTCCGAGCACGGTCCGAACTCGGTACTTATATAGCGTGGACAGCGTGAGCTCCGTCTGAAGCGAGGCATCAATGCCCGTTCGATGCCATTTGCCACCAGGTGGGGCTGTTATCAGGGTTGCTTGTGCGCTACGCAGGAACACCATGTACTATTGCGCGGTCTGGCGCAGCAAGCAAGGTGGCTCCGCCTCGAGAGGAGTCCACTCGTCTGGAGCACTTGGGTAGTTGCTTATCAATGGTACCGAGCGAGCAGCAGACGGCGCCAACAACAACGACCACGAGCGAGCTCGTATAGTACATGCTCGTGAGCTTTCGCTGCGTCACACATTCACACGCGGTAGTAATGAGTAAGACGCAGATTACTGGCTCCCACCTAGCAGTCAGTCAGACAGGGACCGCTGACGGCCCGCCTGAACACAAACGGCCTCGCTCCCATCACTGTAGACTTCATGTCACATAGACGACAACGTTGACAGCTTCCGAAGCGGTGGGAGGGTGCTGCAGCGACGCAAATGCCGCCGTGCACTGCTCGGGTCGCTCAGAGAACCTCGAACTCGGATAAGAACGCCGAGGGAACAGACTCTGGTCCCGGTTGGAGGGACAAACACCCCGATTTGCATCGATTTCAACGCGAAACCATTGAGGCGATTCCATCATGCAGCCGCGGCCGGATCGGCTGGCAATGAGGTTCTGTCCTGCAACACCCTCTACGAAGTTAAGGGACACTCATCGTTGATAAATGATCTGTTGTATAATCGAGTCGCAGATACTATCATATCGTAGACATCCCCAATCGTGGTATCCGCGATCAAGGTTATGAACCGATGTCCGACAAGGACATTTAAGATGCGCAGTGTCGCATCTCACGGAACGACTCGATGCAAGTCCTGCCGGACCCTTTGGGGACTTGAGCTCGCTTGGACCTCGTATAGCAGCCGGGCCGCGAAGTCTTCGCAGGTTATCGCTCCGCAAGAGACCCTTCCCTCCACAGGAGGTCTCGGGACATCCTCTACAATTCCACGAGGCACTGGGGGAGATTAGCGAGAAGGGCGCTCCTTCCCCGCAGGAAAGAGACTTCGTAAGCGGAAATCGCTCCCAGTATCTGCCGCCTCAGTATCTGAGGAGGCAGGGGGAATGGCCCGGGTCAACGCTCGTTTTCAGAGAACTCGCTGTCAGCAGACCTCAGTCCACCGGGTAGACGTAGAGTCGATGATTACCTAATGCCCGTGTCATGGAAGCTGATACTGACGTAATCGATGTATCTTTTAGGACCGATGCGGAAGTCGTTCAGGAGGGATTTAGTCGCTCTATCGCACTCGTCGGTAATGAAGCTGAACAGACGATCATTATTCAGGGTGGAAGCATGCGAATTATTGAGAATTTCGCCATGTTGATTTCGATGTTCTGGGTGGGCGCCCCGAAACGTCGATAAGATTAGATTCCGTGGGATTCATATCGTTCCATTCCCTCTCGGCTGATCGAAATAAGAAAATACCCTGATCCGGATGAGGGGTCCATGCCCCCCTTAGTCGAGAGTCGAGAGCCATTCCTGGGAATCAGAGGTGAGGAATCAAGTTGAGTTCCTGTGGTATCCTCAATGTTCAGCCTCTCCAGTCGCTCGGTCTCGTGTCAGGAGCGCTTCCCAGAATGGGTCCACACGCGCGCGATTCTGCGGTATGCTCAATTCTGGCCCGAGTAGATCGTTCCGCTTCATTGGAGCAACGAAGCGTCATACCATCCCGGAAAGATGACGCAATGTTTTCCAAAAAGCTTTTTCGATGCGACCTTGATCTTGGATATATTCGATTATCACCTTCGTCTGGCTTTGTGATTCATCACCTGATCACGTTTTGATTTTTTGCTCCGGCTTCCGAGAGTAATCGGCACTGAAGTGGGCTTCCTTCCCAATACGCATCGGAAACGTCAGTGTTCTCTCGGGGCCTTCGGGGGGAAGCGCTTCGACCGCTCTCGTCTACTTTTGATCCTTATCCGGGGGTTCAGGGCCCCCAGGGTTCCCGGCGAGATTCTTCAGCGAAACGAGCTTCTCGGGGACCGTACATTGAATCTGATATGTCGAGTTGGTTGAGTTTTCCCATGGAAGCTGCGAACCTGATGATCCTCATGAGGGAAAACGTGACTGAATCGTTCATCGAGATCGCATCGACTCTTCGACCAACCTTCTAATGCACCCATTCGACTTCAATAAGTTTGCGCTGATCGCTGGGATCAGTTTTTGAAAGACGGCGAATACAGCCCCTTGTCGAACGGGCGAACGAGATCTGATTGGGGCATTCCGGCAAAAACCGTGTATGGTACAGTGATTCATTCCATAGCTCTGAAAACTTCGGGAGAGCCTCTTGAATCATCGGAGTTCTATGGAATCTCATGAAAAGGGATTCCACTATCACCATATGACGTATTCTTCGATCGTGACAGAAAATCGTCGTTTATGCGCTCACGAAGGTGGCGAATAGAAAATCGGCGATCCACTCCCCATTCATCGCCTAAGGGCAGGTCCCCAAGGTGAGAATGGAAACGAATGGTGACAGTATTGCGGCGCGAGAAAGAACCGATCCATTGGCGGGACGGACTCCCAGATTCCTGCCGACGAGTCGGGCTGCTCCTTCAAGTCCTGTAGAGTGCAAGCCAATTATTGAAGGAGGCTCGGGTAATTGAGCTCGCTAATTGATTGGATAAATATTGACAATCATCGCCTATCAGTGTTTGGGTCAGAAATTTTCTAAAAATACGTATAGTGCCTCTCGATACCCCGCGAGTCAGAAAAACATATAATTCACATAATAAACATATAACCTTCACATCAATCTACCTAATCAGTAATCAGTCATCGTGATGCGTGGATCGAGAAAGCTGCTTCATTACAATCTCCACTCCAGTCATCACCTGAAGCTACCGTCCACTCCATGACCGATTACCTCGTCAGGGCTCCCGACTCCAGAACGTCTAGGAATATCCCACTGAGGAGACTTCAAACGGGAACCCGAGAAAACTGAAACCAGGAAAACTTCTCTCGCGGCATTGGGGCGCCTCTGCGATTCTCGTCAGGTGGGCTGGGCGACGGAGTACATGCGAGCCGGAGATGCCGATTCGATGAGCAGCACTACACTCGAGTTCTCGGACCCTAGGCTAAATAGCATTGATGGCATTGTTGACACAAGGAGATGTTTCATGCAATAGTGATCACTGATCAGCCTCTTAGATGACGAGTTCTCGCATGGACACTTTTCAGTGAACGCGTACTCGCTCAAGACCCCTTGCTTTTCTCGTGGAAGATTCCTCTGTCCCTGCCCCCTCAGCTTGAAGGACGA
The DNA here is from genome assembly GCF_000255335.2 of Galendromus occidentalis. NCBI lineage: Eukaryota > Metazoa > Arthropoda > Arachnida > Mesostigmata > Phytoseiidae > Galendromus > Galendromus occidentalis. Next base: position 39,331 of record NW_003805109.1, on the reverse strand, counting down.
CAAGTGGATCCGCCCGCTTATCGGAATTTTATTTTTGGGTACAATTCCATGTACAGTCGAGGGGGTAGATAGAAACTGTCTCGGGTCGACAACATCGAAGGGAACCCGGAAGGTGCTCTCTTTCTCAGTTGAGAAAAATCCTTCTGACGGAGAATAGAGTCAAAAGCGTTGCGTACATCATTGGAGCAGGCAAGCGAATGATGCCCCGAAGCTCAAGCCATCCTCAGCTCTCCGGAAAGTCAACTGGCGGTACACTGTCTCGGTAGCCAGATATTTGAAGCTTCAATAAGGTCGAGCACATGGTTCCAGAGTTCCTTTGGGAGAGGAGGCCGGCCGGCTGGAATGATGAGGAGGGTCTCCGCCCTCGTCGAATAGAATGACTCTTCATCTGCCGGATACTCGATCCCTCAAGCTCGAGAGATCTGTCGACGATCCGCGGGGCAACGAGGAAATCAGTGTACAATTGACCTCGACGGCAACAACAGCATATACAGGAATCCGGCCCGCGCTCGCGGTCGAGGGCATGTATTGTATCAGTAGCTACTGGACGCAGATGGGCCGTACAGCTTCGATTGAGAAAGGCTCTTACGAGAGGCATCTGTACACAATGACATAATTTTCCAGCTTCACGACACAGGATTCGATCATTGAGAAGGTCAGTTCTTCCCGTCGGGCGCTAAGTGGACAGAGCAACTACCGATAGTCGAGGAACCGGCCAGCCAGCGATCTGTGACCGATACTCGGCCTCTACGGACAAGGTCTGAGCAGGTCTGATGTCTGTCGAGTCTGACATCGATGTAGGTCCTGAAGTCGATTTTGGGTTCTTCGCTAACAGAAAAAGGTTCGTCTCTGCGCTGCGATAAGTTCCCGGAGATCGCCACGATTGCGGAGAGTTATACTCGCGCCTAAGAAGACCAAAGAAATCGTCACGGTGGAACTGCGCTGCACTCTCTGCTTTTCTTCTCCGAAGGAGTTGCGAGTCGGCTGCGGGTGCGGGGCTCCCGTCAGAAGAGGGCCGTCTTGGAGTTGGACTGAAAGCCCGCCAGGACCCTCGCCCCTCTCAATGAATATTCATTGATCTCTCTCTGGAGACTGCCGAAGGAGGTCAACAAAGAACGATTTATGGCATGGACTCCTTTGATGTTAACGTTCGAGTCTAGGTCCGCCAACGACGCGAAGTCAATGATCTGAGGCGGCGCGAGACGATGCGCGTTGAGATATCGGTAGCGAATTGGTGCACAGCTCATCCGCAAGCGGGCTGAGGGCACATATAGCGGTCTCGATGGTCAAGAACTGCGTTCGGCGATCAGTGGCCATCGCGCAACTTATGGGGGGAGACCGCGACCGAGGAGCTCCTATATAACACAGTTCGAGCTCTTTAGAAGGTGCTCCCGAATCCAATTCAACCCTGGAGATCCTCGGGGCAGAAATATTTTTCGTGATGGTCCCTTTATGGTCCTATGATACATATCTCGAGTCATCGATGGCGTGAGAGAGTACTCAATGGTTTTGATAGGTTCCATATATTCGTTTCCTTGCAAGTAATCCCACACCGAGCAATTAGATGACGGTGACAATGCGAGAAGCAACTTCTTGCCTAATTATGAGGATGAGACGGATCGCGAGCTCCTCAATTCTTTAGAGCAGCGTCTCTCAAACTAGGGGGGCAGGAGAAGTTCAGGATAGACGCGGAGGATCCCTGGAACTCCCAACCGACCGATTTTTCGTCTCAGGTCACTCAGCTCATGGCTAGTCTACAATAACTCTTAAATCATTGTACGATTGGTCCATGGAGAAAACGGCATTGTGACAGGTCGAAACTTTACATTCTAAGATATACGGTAATCTCCTTGGGAGACGCGAGCGCCCCTCATAAGGCTTAGGGGAGACGTGGGGAAGAAAAGTTTGAGAAGCGCTGTTTTAGAGGAAGATCAAGATCTCTCCCTGAGAGGATAGAAAGATATCTGTGCTTGACATTCCTTTGCAGTATTATAGCAACCGACCGGGCATTGCGATCCCAAGAACTCTGGTCGATATCCTTAGAGTCTCCGAAGCGTCAATGTGAACCGAGAGGCGAGAAGTTTTCGAAGGCTTCCGAGAAGCGAGCGGCTTTTCCGCTCGCTTCATTGAAGACGATCTCAGTCGGTTAGCCCACTCGCCTAGGCGAGTTTGTTTGCTCCGCCAGCTAGCTAGTTCTGTTAGCTCAGGCGGCTACCCCGCCGATTTCACTGGTTGCTGGCACGAGAATCCCGCGCAGAGCTTTCCGAGTAAGAAACTCTGAGCTGCATCAAAGCGCCACGAGCGCTCGTTTTCTGGTGTAGTCCTCCCCGTTCTTCATGCGACTACTCTAACATCCGAACAATGCGGCCCCAGTACAACAGCGCGCAACGCTCGTTGAGCTTCGGAGATCTCGCCCCCATTCTGCGCGATTGACCGGCTGGCTGCTGCCGCTCGCTGGCCTGGATGGCTTGTCGGCTAACCCACGAGCTGATTATTTGCCGGCCTCGCAAGGAATCGTTGAGAGGTGACGGAGCTCCACAACTTTCCAGTGAAAAAATAATTTAAGGGCTCTGTTCGAATCACTGAGGGAAATACGGGTCGCTCATGGCAGGCACAGGCAGGCTTCGGACCACGATCCCGTTGGAAGCTGAGTAATCCGCGACATACGACCTTGACCGAAGGATTCAGGAGAAAACGGTCATGAGATCTTCGTAAGAAACTATATCCGCAGCCCCAGGTCGAATAGGCATACGGAGATGTCTGATCGCGAGTCGGAATCGTGACTTGTTGTGAAATAAATTTCGTGACGAGCGCTGAAGCTCGCCGCAAGCCCGCTCGGAGCTGCTCTCGGCGCTGGCCGCGGTCCGATTCGGCGAACGTTTTTTGGCTTTGCGTCTGCTGTCGGCCGCCACAATAAGTCAATCCATTCGACCGTCTCCTATTCGTCGTTGGGTCCACGTCTGCCGCGAGCAGGCTCATTGTCTCATGTCAAACGAGCGTATTGAGGGAGCAACGAACGCGCAAGCGAGCGGATTCGGGCTTCAAGGGCGAAAAAAGGCGCTCGCTCCACTGTTTTGTTATCACTGCCTAGATTGCATGTCGATCGCTCCCCAGCCGAGTGTGCGATGCACAAGAGGGTGAAGCGGTTCCACCTACGTGTGGCTGTCCCTGCGACGAGTTTCAGAGCGCCTGGGAGTTATGGTTGACGCTTGTAGCGGCGATGGCCGGTGACTTTCCCTTCAAAGAAGAGAGAATGCGTAGAGCAGAATCCAACGGAGAGGCTGTTTGTTGGAATGAAAGACCGAAAGCGAAGACGGGAGGGAGCGAACGAGCGCGCTTAAGAGCAATAAACCAAAACTATCTCCGGATGTACATCAGCCATATTCCAAAAGAGACCGGATCGCAGCTATCGGGCCATTCCCGACCGCGTGTCCGCTGAAACTCCGAGGGACAAAGATGCCGCGATCCGGATATGCCTCTGGTAGAGGACGATTTCTCACGGTCGTATTTTATCAAAGTCCTCGTGGGGAATTAGCAGGATTCGATGACCTCGGAGAGCTCAATCTTTCACATTTTGACGGCGAGATTTCGAGGTGTTCCTTCACCTTCTTGGACTTCCTCGCAGAAAAGGAAGAAGAAGCGAGCAACTCCAGGATTTCCCGGCTTGCTTCGTCGCATTTAAGAGGATGATCATCATCGGCGCCAAGCGGGCAGCCGTATGCAACCACTCACGAATCACGACCGACAGACTGACCTCCGTTGGTTTTTCTCCCCACGCACGCATACTCAAGTCATGCCGTGAGTTCGCTTCCCAAGAAAATACGCGTCGCTCTATCGTCTGTTCGGAGCTCGTGTTGAGTAAGCCTAATCGAGCTCGCTTGTATGAAGTTCTCTCTGATCTGAATCGGGAGGAAAACTCATCATGTGGGCATTGCTATGAATTGAATTCCTAACTAGACGGCGGTCTTCAGGAATCGGAGATGCGAAGGTGCCGATTCAATCATATCTCTTAATCATATCATTTTTAAACTAGGGAATGGCAATGGATTTACTTGGGCTCCATTTCGGAAATTACACAGAGGCCAGGCGCAACATCGAGGGTCTCGGTTGAATTGAAAAAGTGGAAGAGTCCCGATGTCAACGAGGGTAACGTGGAGCGGAGGATCTTCTGCGAGTTCGAGACCTCGCTCGGGAGGATTCCCAGACCGAAGTTCACGAAGGTCTAACCCCAATCCGATCGGACTTTTTTGGTGAAAGGCTTTGAAACCGCGATGAGGAACAGCCAGCCCAATCTCACATGCCTTCCATGGTGGGTTTATCGAGAGGTCTCCGTAGAAACTTGCAGTCTGGCTCAGCGGCTCAGCGGGCTCGGAAGCTTCGAAGTGCGGAATGAGTAGATCAATACAAAGGTGGTCAGAGATGTTTCTTCCTTCTTCGATGTCGATTTGTGATGCGAGAGGATCTCCCAAAGCTGAGGCTACCGAAATTGACTCTGTTTCCGACAGTTGCCGTTTCTTGGCCCGACCCTTTGGAATTAGGCTGCTCACGGAGGCACGAGCGCTCAGTTCCTTGCGGAACTGAACTCCCCGCTCGGACGCAAGGGTGCAAAACCGTGAGCCTCCCGGGTTCTTCAGAGTTCAGTCCATGATATGAGTTCTGGAAGAAAGCTGGAGTTCTCAAGATTTCCGAGCCGGAGAGACCACCCCCTTGAGGAATGTCACACCGGCCCGCCTGTGCCGAGTGTGTCGAAACTTCCCGAGAACCTCCTCCTGCAGGGATGTGGACCGAATCTATCGAAGAATCGCACTTCATAAACGAAATAGATTTCAGATAAATGCTCATCAACGATGGATCAAGTTCACGGGATTGCGAGCATCATCGACAGCGCCCTACAGTGGGAATAAAATGAATTTCGCTACACGATCTCCTCAAATGTTTCGCGGGCATCTGACAAAGTCCGGCGTCCGGGATGGGTTCATAAGATGGAGTCAATCCTCACTACTTCCAATGACTTATTGAAATGACGGAAAGATGCCACATAATTAGGCAGCTCAGCTCCGACTCAAGCGTACAGAACCCTGAAGCTCGGCTCCCCCAATACAGAATCCCGAGGCCGATCCTCTCCTTACTAAAAACCCTCCGGACCTGACCTAATTTGGGCATCGGTTCGCCGCCAAGTGTACCGACACCGACGACACTGTCGGCGAAACCAACGCTGATTTAACCGAGAGCAAGGACTGATCATCATCAGGGAATCCAACACGGACAGAGGCTCCGCCATATCGTAAGTCATAGGATCGTACGGTGATTTGGCTCCAGACTCGAGACCCAATGCATCAGATCTCTGCTCCTTCGCGTCATTTGCATTAGTCCGGGGCTTCCCGATCGACCAGATCCGGGAGAAATCTTCAGCCGCCAGCCGAGAGATGCTGGAATGGAGCTGATGCCACACAGGGCACGGCCGGAGTGCTCGCGAGCCGGTAGAGTCGAGACCGGGAGCTCCTTTCCGTCATTTCCTGCACCGCTGCGCTGCAGAGAATGAGCTGTGTCAGAGAAAACGTTTGCTTCTCGTCTACAAAAGGGTCAGGGTGCGCTCGTCCCGGAAACGAGGATCGACAAGCGAGGACTTCGTTTGGTTCCAGCAAGGAATAAGCGATCTCATTTTGAGTTGCGACTCACCGTACAAGTCCGAATAATCGCTGAATCCCGGTACTGAGGCTCCATTCCAGACGGGCTCCCCGAGAGTTTTACCTCCAGCCGACGACCCTCGCTGTCGGTCCCGACATTCGCAAGTCCACCTGTCCAAGGCAGTGGTCATCGAGTTCTTTCATTTCAGATGATTGTCACTCTAGGAGACGAAATCGAACCCATCAGAATCGGGAAGATAGAAGAATCGCACCTAATGACTTATACTAATATCACGCTCTCGTAGTCTTATGATATCGTAACGACTCACACTCGAGATCTATATAACAATAGACCAAACCATAGTATGAGCGTTTATGATGGACCACATACCCTATTCCCCGGTCAAAGAGTTGAATCTGCGTGAGACACCTATGTTGACTGAGCCTCTTCCAGTAGCTCTCCGATTCCCTCCATGGAATTGACGCTAGGACTTGGAATTGCACAGGCTTTCGATTTGAAGTTTCCGACACGGAACCGTCACCATCGGTTCTCCTAGGCTCGTCTCATATGAAGAAAATTCTGTCAAGTCGCAGGAATCTGAAATATTTCAAGATCGTACCTGAGTAAGGAAGTAACATAATGGTATGGCGATCTCTACTCGCTCAGTCCGGGAAACACAGCTCCATCGCTCTGACATCCGCGCGCCAGCAACTGACTTGCGTCGTCTGCTTTCGCTCATGTTTATTTAGGATCCTTATCCCTCTCTCTGTCTCGAAACACCGCTCCCCTCGTTCTCTATTTTCCACACTCGGCTCGGAAACGTCTTATATCATAAATTTTCCCCTCCTTCTCGTACCGATGGGATTCTACTGTCCAATCACTGTGGTAGTGCTTTCAAAGTAGAGGTTCTCGAGAAGGGTTCCAACAAACCCTATGGCCTCAGGGTGACGCGAGCCGCGAATCTGCCCGTCTGAAAACTTTTTCCATCAAATCGCTTTCTTTCCGTCATTCTCGACTGTCACCTTGGATTAAGACATGGGCGACGACCGACGACATCCGAAGGTTGCGCTGTTCTCGGAGCATATCCATATTCAAGATAATAAATTTATGAAATTGCTTCTTGGAAGGTGTATAGTGTATAGGGACACGAGGATCCCGCCGAATCCCTCGAGGCATCCTCGAACATAAACTCTCTAGCCACAGCTCTAGGCAACTGCTGATCCTACCGCGGGATGATTCATGAGTGCGCCGAGGTTGAATATGACGGATGGGAATCAGAACACGAAGCTTTCAAGCTGTAGCTTGTTCTGCGAGCTACTGATACATGAAGAAGCAGAAGATTCCAAGACGCCGGAGTTCCAGGCGGCCGAGCTCGGACGAGAAGCTCTGACTCGATTTCGGGTGAATCTTCCCGGCGATGGACCTGAAGGATTTCCTTCAACGAAGCAGCAGCCACCATACCAATGGTTTTTGAGTGTTTCAAGAGGGCTAAGAGAGTATTCCTCCCTCCGATGTTTCTATTCCGTGTCCTCTACGAAATATTCCCGAAGGCCGACGGCTTCTATATCGCGGAATGGAGACCATTCCGACGAGGAAAAAGCTGCCTAGTCAGGAATTCATGTATGTTCCCCGCATCTGTGCGCCTCGTGGTTAGGCTTAACAGCCAGCGCGATGACGACCATTCTGAAGCTAGGCTAGCTTACTGGCTGGCTAGCCGGCCGGCCGACCGACCGACCAGTCGTCGTCAAGCATTGAGCAGTTTCTTCACCATCGGCAGCGGGTCTGCTTCGCTGGCTCTAACGGTCGTCGCTTCTGAGGCGGCGGTGGCGGCGGCGGCTGTCGAGGCTTCATTCTTGCTCGTTGTAGTCGTCGCGCTCGTCAGTCAGCGGCTGCGAGGGACTCGCGTAGATCTCTTCGTTTTCTTCGGCAATAGCACCAGTCGTCGCAGCGGCGGCGCGCAGCGGTAGCGAACTTCCCTCCTCTTCGTTGTTGTTGTTGTCGTCGTCGTTGTCGTCATCGTCGTCATTTCCTCTCCCTCTCCCGCTTGCTGTTCGACGACGACAACGACGACTTATGGGTTCTTGGAAACGATATGGCTCGTCAAATATTGAAAGCGTCTCGTCGGAAATTCAGCCCCACGGCTTCTTCAAGAACCCGACAGGCTCTGAAATGTTAATGCGCATGCGCCATTTGGTGTGCTCGTTGCCCGGACGCGCCCGTTGATTCGGCGCCGAGAAAAGCCGCCATCGCGATTTTACCGGGCGCCCACAGGTTGTTGACAGCTGGCGAATGTTGAAAACCTGATGAAAAACCTCTTTCCAGGAGATGCAAAGTCTCGAGAAACGTTGTATACATCGGTCGCTATCGTTTTGAACTAGAATTTTGTCCCCTTGGTGTTGATTGAACAAAATGAAGCCTCAACAGAAACATTGAAAAATCGCAGGTTTTCCCGGGATTTTTCGATACGAAACGAACTCTGAAGTCGACCGAACTCGTCAGGGACACAAATCTCCTGCGGAAATCGCGATTTTGAGCGAAAATCTATTGAAAATCAGTCACTTCACGGCACAGTGGCGCCCCCACCGCCAGTTCAGGTTGAAAGAGGGCGCTTTGTCGCAGCCAGGTCTCGCGGCGTGAGTGCGTCGGCTTCCACTCCATCGCCGGTCGAGCTACTGCGAGCATCTACCTGTCGGATCTCTTCAATTTCCTTAAGTCTTCGAGGTACTCAGCATTCCTGCTAACCAAGCGAAAATGCCCGCCACACGCAGCCGCCAAAGGTAAGCCTCGAAACGTTTCATATTCGACGTGAGGTTCCCACAGAATCTCTATACTTTCAGAATTCAGAGATTCCTTCTATGGAACCGTTCGGTTCCGTTGGCATCGCATAGGATGCCATTGCACATCGTTGCGGCTCCTATTGGTGGCGTTGCCTCGTGCTGCAGTAATGCTGCTCGTCTAGTGGCCGAACGGTACACGTTCGTCGGTATTTTGTGACCGCGCTTGTCGTCGAATCGTGTTGCGCGCTCAGTCGCTTGACGACCTGTAGAAACTCATGCCGTCGTCGTCATTTTCCGAAACAGCGGCATCGCGTTGTCGAGACATTCGGCACACACGTTAGGGTTAGGTATAAGTTCAAATGTCTCCCTGTCGCTCTGCTCATTCTTCGCGGAAAACATCCGAGCGCTTGAAACTCTCGGTATCGTTCGTTCACCGAAGCAGTTCATCGAGCGCCAAGCATGCCGAGCGTTGGGCCTCGGCCAGTTCCGCTTACGATCGCTGTCAGTGGCCTCCTGAGCTCTCGGAGCTCTGTCAGAGGCTCACAGGTACCCCGGGAGCGGGAAATCGCTATCGGAAGCTCTTGCAACGGACTCACGCTAGAATTCGTTAATCCTCTCGTGGCGCTCTCATATAGAGCATGGATGGCGGCGGCGGTGGCGGCAGCAGCGTCGGCCATTGCACTCATCACGACCGCCACCGCCACCAGAGCCAACCATTGCTTATTCGTTCGGGTTTGCTGAAGCTTGTCTGAGCGACCGCATCGAACTCTGACACTCTGCGAAATGTCAAAGCGTGTATCGGCACGAAGCCGGCCAACGCCGTTCGAGCGGCATGGGTCTGCCTCGTGCACACGGTTCCTGAATAAAATTCGATCTTCCGGGTTCGGATTCGCATACGGCGAGCTACTCGGGGTGGATACTGTCATTCGGCATCGATTGTGTCATCTTATCCACCTTGTAACGCAATTTTAGACGGATCCGGAACCTGAGATTCGTATCGAGCGTTGCTATTGGCGCCGATGGATGCTCCGCTCGGCCGCTTGGCGCGCTCCACGCAAGTCAATATGGCCGCCGATATTCCTCTCGCGCTCTTCGCTCACGCTGGCCGGCTAGCTTCTTCTAGCTCACTCACTCAGACAAGCGGTCAAGTTCTGTGCGGAGGCTCCGCTCTTGAAGTTCCCTAGTTTTTCTCACTCTCGCGCCTTCTCCAACCTGACTGCTCGCTTGCTCGTCCGCTCTCCCTCTCACTATGACGAGTGCCGGACCCATGGTGAAGGGAAGCTCAACATAAGAACGAGCTGCACTTTGGGAAAGGGGAGGCATCGGAGGGGGGAAATACCGCGTTTTCCTCGTATAACAATAGCGTGGATCCCCTGGGGTATCGAGACGCTTCGATTTTCGTGGGAAACGTGCACGTATCGGCGTTGCGAGAACTGTCACCCGCCTTCGAGACAGAATTCCCCGATCCCTTCTCCGAATTTTCGACTTTTGTTGCACGGGGACAGCGAGGGTCGTCGAAGCCGCCGGCTCGCTTAGCTGTCGGGTGGTTTCGCAGCCTGCCTGCCTGCCCGCCTGCTTGGTTGGTTGCTTGGTTGACGGCGACCTCATGGTAGAAGCGATAGCTTGCCTTCAATCTATCCGCCGGTCTGGCTAGCGCCATTTCTATTGTGAAGCAACGAAGCCAGTGACCTGTGCTTGAGAACGTTGCTCGCTCTCACTCCTTCGTTTGCCCGTCGTCGGTTTGTCCCGCGTCGTTTCGGATGCTTGGTCGCTGGGTCAATCTCGAGACGTTGGGCTAGCCGGCGGAAACGTCTATGATTTTTAATCGTTTCATTATTTTTAATCGATTTCAATCAACATTTATCAGCGATTCCCCAAAAAATTAACGCATTTTCTATATTTCGGGAATTCTCGGGCCGACATCATATTTCCTCTCGATCTGACTCCCCAATCGTAGACCCGAATGTCAATTAACGCCGAACCTTCTTTTCGCAGCACTGAGAAGCCCGTGGAGGAGGTCCCCACCGAGCCCACAAAGGGAGCCGAAGAAGTTCCCGAAGGCGTGAAGCCCGCGGAACCCACCGAGGCCGCCGAGAAGGACAAGGAGCCCACTTCCACCGAGGAGGACACGAACGGAGCTCTGAACGGCGCGGATAAGGAAGACGCCGATGATGATGAGGAGGACGACGAAGCCGACGAGGATGAGAAGACCGGCGCTGAGGACAACGAAGCCGAAGACGACAAGCGCGACGCTGAGGAAGAGTCCGAAGACGCTTCCCCCAAGAAGAAGATCAAGACCGTCGAAGAGCCCGCTGTCGAAGCCGAGGACTCCGCCCCTGCCGAGGCTGAAGAAGCCGCTTAAACGTTCCGCGACCGAACTACTACAGCAGCAGCAGGGAAGAGGGGATCCTAATAATTTATTGGTTCCTGGTCACTAATCATGTGAACCAGCAGCGCAGTGGGCACTTGTACATTCGTTTGTTCGGAAAAAGCAAGGAGAAAAGTAAGATCGATCGATGATTGAGGGCGGGATAAGACCACACCACACCAAACAACAAAAGCATCACCAAGAATGCTTTCCTTCTGAATCCGATCCCATCTTGACGACATCGACAGCAACTACCATAGCTCATGATAATCCCAGCTGCTCGAAGCAGCGGCAGCAGAAGCAGGCAAATTGTATATCCAGGTTATTGATCGTCACACTGTCATGACAATAATACATCATTACTCTTAATCTCGTAATTACAATCATCTTCCCTCTGGAATCGTCATTCCCTTGAAAAACAAGCAAACAAACATACAGCAAGTGGTGGTGGTGTGTCGTCACAAGAAGCTGAAGGTGGTAGACTGTATAAAATAAATGTGGACGGAACAACTGCCTTCCCGGATTCTCGGGACAGGTTCACTGTACAAAATATTCTCGTCTTTCTTCTGTAGAACGAGCGCAATCTCTCGCGCTCGGCTCGAATTGATTGCATCGGTGAGCTCGTCGGGGGCGGGCGGCGTGTTTCTGGATTTCGTTATAGCTGGTTAGAGTAAGAAGTAGTAGAAGAGTAAGTTCAGAGTAAGAAGGAAAGAAGTCCAGAAGCTTACATCGAACGAGAGGACTCTCCCGGTTCTCCAGCAAACATTCGGCGGATCCCGCGTGATCGGAAAACGTCTGTGGCGTCCATATCGCTCCGGGAAAGCGAAGAATCCGCTCATCTAGCGACCGAGTCGAAAGAATTCGTAAAATGAGAATACCCGGGCAGCGATCTTATCGAGCGGAAGATCCGCCTGAGTGACCCACCCGATGAACCCTTGCATAATGCTGTGTGAATACCACCGAATTCGATTCGCTCGAGGCTCGGGCGCTCTGAGACCTCTTCTGCTGCTGATCCGGCGATTTCTGCCACTGGATAGAAGATCTCAGGCCTGGCGTGGGAGGAGCTCATGAACGACTCGCGCTCTCGACGTCAAATCCTCGTACACTCAGATCCCCAACCTCTCTCCATCGCCCTCAGAGGAAAAGAGTTGAGCGAAGAAGGCGTCGACGAGCTGTCGAGAATGATGGGAAGGTTGTGTCTCTCATGATCAAGACTCAATCACGAGCGGTTCGTCTGAGCTCGGAAAATCGGCGAGACTTCCATGCCCAGAATGGGTCCACCGGATCCTTGGAAGAATCATCCAATCGGAGCGGCTCCTCATCGTGTGATGCTCAAGACTTTCGGCTCGGAACTTCAAAATCGTGTCGCCTCGAGTCCCCCTGCGCCGACGGCAAGTAGCCGCCGCAGCAGCAGCAGCACAACAGGGTTGCATCGACATGCCGACAGTGGTCGGCGGAGGGGTCAACAACCGGTTTTCACTCAGGCGCCCATGAAGTTGGCATCCCCGACTGATGGAAGCTCGAGCGGGACGATCCGCGAGCAGAAATTCAAGTTGCGGTCACCCGTCACGCGCGTCTACTTCGCAGACGAGACCGTTTCGGGGCTTCCGCAAGCAAGATGAAATGGAGGTGTCCACGGGATGAGAGAGATGTCAAATAGTCGAATAATTCTGCTCTGATTCGGTATTCAATCAGAATGTGGACTCTGGCTTCATTCTTCGCTAAGAATATAATTCCAGGGGTCTGTCAATGAGGGAGGGGCGGCTGTCTGAGACCCCGACCTTGAAACGAAGCTTGCCCACCCTTCAGCTCATTCAGATCGATGGCAGTGATCGTATAATTTGTGATGAGAGTTCTGGAGTCCGGCGTGCCTTCGTGGGTTGCGAAGAGTTCGAGAAGAGGTGCTTCGTCAAATTAAGGAGTCATGTGCTTTCTAGAGTATTTTTATTAAAAGCAGTATATCATTACGATCAAGTGTCTCATAACTTTCACTCGTGCTGCGGTAAGTCACAGTGAAGTCTTCAAGTGGAACTACCAGCGGCGCAAAGAGTTCCTATAACGTTAAAGATCTATTTATGTGATGCAAAAATTCAACGCTCCGTTCGAATCCGCTCTAACAATTGAATATAAATTCTATATGTGGTTCTTGTTATGTCTTCATGGTCAAGCCGACTTATAAAAAAGACTCAAGCACCCCCGACCCTCTTCACACATCATCATGGGTGATCCAGCTTCTTGATCTCCATTCCAGTGTCGTGGTTGATAGCCTTGACTTGCCTATCCTCGTTCCAAGAGAGGAGCTAAATTCACCATGAAAATTGCGAATTTCCAATTCGCTCTTTACTCCCCGTCTGCCGTAGTGAATCCTCGGGTCTTTCGACTCGCATTCTCCTTCTCTCCGATAGATATGCAGTTCATAATTAAACGTCATTATTCGTCGGTTTGCTGCTTCCGTCGTTCTGATGTCGAAAAGAGAAACATTGCGAGCACTATCATTAGGATCAAACATTGTCGAGCGAGATACCGAACACATGAATATTCAACGATATACCATGCGGGAAAGAGTCTCAAGGAGGAGTTGAGCGTGAATGAATTAATTGGTCATTTGCCGTTATCGGGCTCCATGGAGAGGTATGAGGGGGAAATCTGGCGGCTCGGCGCACTGTGCGGGAGCTCTACGGTGAGAAGTGTGGAGGATATCTCCAGGAACTGCGAGCGTGAAACGATCGGGGAAGAATCGTGAGACTCGGATAGTTCCAGGGAAGATTCCTGAGGAAAATATATGAACGAGACGTATAAGGACCACCACTAACGGTACATCACCGCTTTGAGAGAAGATTATTGAAGAGGAAAACTTTTAAGAGTGTATTCCGGGAACGTTCGAATATGGGAGGGAGATTCCTCCCTCATCATCTTCCAAGAGGCGAAACGAGAGGCGAGTGATTACTGTCTATCAAAATCGAGCTCTTAATGATGGGAGGATTGCTTCTAGGGAAACATATCAAAACTATGCGCCTCCTCGTCAACATTAACATTATTTAACAGAGAATGGCGCTTTCTACATAACGGGAGAAGCGTCAGCCGAACTCGGAGAGGTTTAAATAATAACCGAAGCGAATGCTTCCTCCTATGAACACGACAGCAACAGCTCTGTTTCCTCCATCCTCGCGAAAACTCATCCCGTTCATCCTGTTGTACCCCTCGTCGTACTGGTCAGAACAGTTTTGAGAGCCATCTCCCTTACAAAGTAATACACGGTTATCGTATTCTGAACGTAGGAAAGATAATGCCATTCTCATCATAATTCTTATTCCTCCGCCGGGAATATCGCAGGGTACGGCGACGACAACCGGTGTACAGTCGTTCGCTCAGAGAACGCCCATTTCGCGAGCGCGATGATGAATAGCGAAAACGGCGAAGAACAACTCTTGCCTCTGAGCCATGTCGTTTCGCAAAACACCCATGAGCCTTGGGAGGCCTAACTAGTCTCATCACCATAAGGAAGTCTAGCCCTCAAAAAAGGCGCCGTCTTGAAGACCTGCGAGGTGTTTGGGCTGGAAATCAATGCCCGTTCTCTGCCCCCCCCCCCCTTTCTCAATAGAGGGGACTCGGAAGGTCATCGCAAAGGGAAAGTCCCTTGAGGGCTGTCAGATGGCTCCGTCGAGGGCTACCTCGATCATGCGGATATTCCTCTGGAGGAGAGTTCGGGATGGGAAATCAGCTAGGAAGAACCGCGCGATTCCGCGAGCTTCATACGGAAGGGGACCCGTGTGCACGGACATTGTGTACATAATCTAGGCCGCAAGATATTTCATCGATGCACACTTCAAATAATGTGGGCCTATCCCTCCCGTCCGCTGAATCTATCAGTTAAAGCGTTGATCGATGCATCGTGGCAGTAAGAGGCATCTCGGGGAATTATTTGCGGCTCGACGACTCCTTCTTGTCATCGTCATCCTCGAATTCGGGCTTCGTGCGACGTCTTTCGTAGATGAAAATGATTGTGCACAAGATGGCGACTTCTGCACAGATTCCTGAAGGCAAGAGATTCGTTTTAAATATGTGTTCATGAACGCAATGTATATGTCCGAGGGGAGCTCAAGAAATTCGTGGTTGAGGAACTCGCTCTACAGGAAGTCTCGTTGGGGAAAGCGGTGCAGGGAGTTTTTGAAGAAGCGCCCATGACAGATACTGCTCCCCGTATCTCGGAATGGAATGAGCCCCGCGGGAAGGCTTCTCCATCGTTCTGTGCTCATCAATCGGAATCATTCGGAGGAGCTCCGGTGGGGAGCTACTGGGGTACTCTCCCGGTGGGCGTCCTGCAGTCTGTTCGTGGGCCACATATCAGTGGCGACAAAATTCAACTCACCGAGGAATGGCCAGAGCGCAGCATATTTATCCTTCACGCGAACGTTGATCTCCACTGAGCGCGTAACGTTGGCTGCTTTAGCCTTACAAACGTAACTGGAATGAGAGGATGGGGTCTGTGAGACGGGACCCGATCGCTCCATAAGGACTGCTTGAGAGGCCAGAGGTTTCCGAGAGAGAATAAAGTGAAAGCTTCATGAAAAGGTCTGACTCACTCACCGGCCTTTATCTTGATACTGCAAGTCCTTGATGACGAGCTTCGCGTTGGCGACGCCCTCTAATTCAATGAGCTCGACCCGCTCGTCGGCTTCGAGCTGCGCATCCTCTGTGAAAAATGGATAAAATCATTAGCCATGATCTGCCCTGGCTCAGTCAGATCCTTGGCTGAGAGGCTGAAAAGCTGGGCATATGATCGGTCCTCGTTCCGCGATGAAGCTCCGGATGTTGGACTCCGAACATCTACATCGACTTTAGTCCCACCGGACGATAAGCGGAGAACGCACCTTTGTACCATGTGACAGTCGGAGTGGGGACTCCACGAACTTTGCATAGCAACGTGAGAGGATCTCCCTGAACCTGGATTTTCGATCCCTCCACGTGATCTATCGTCGGGTACATGAATACCTGTTCGAATGAAAAAAATGGCGGTTTTTATGAGTGCCTCCCCCTGCATTCTGCGAATCGGTTGATCCTCCGGGCGCGGCCTTTGAGCCAAACTCACCATCAGGGTAGCTTGTTGATCATTATTGAATTTACACGTATAATTGCCGGCGTCCGAAACATCGCAATTAGTCACTGTCAAAGTGGAAGCCGGACCCTCGTTCTGGAATCAGAAGGGACTCTGTGAGTTGATCGTGGGAGAGTAATGTGAGGGATCGTAGGGGAGAATTCCGCGGATTTCTCAAGGAGCCAAGGCTCCGAGAGTTCATCCAAGGACCGCTCGTCTGAACGTGCAGAATCAAATAGAATATCGGAGACCTTGATGTGATATTTTGAGCTCTCGCTGATGACCGATTGATTCTTGAGCCAGACATACGTCGGCGGTTCCGCGTCCTGTGAAGGCAAGTTGACAAAAATCAATTTCAGTATCGATTACAGTGATGACGCCTAATAACGGCGGAAGAAAATCTTATAAAAGACGACGGCAACTGCTTACATCTTTCCAGTACCCGGTATAGTTGCATTTGAGGACTAACTTCTGAGATTTTGCATTGACGACCACGCCGTGGTATCCGTACTCCGTCTCTGCCTCGTTCGTCAAAATCTCGGACTCTGTAAGCAATCACAAGCATTTGACTCCATCGTGCTCTCAGTCGTAAGGGAGCGCAAACGAATATTGACAGCCTAGAATATTCTGCATCAATGAATGGTACGATCACTCAATCAACCCTGGCGAGAATACGATTATCCTCCGCTAAGTCGCACGGTGAGACCCCCATTCCCATCGTACTCTGACATTCAGCAGGCTCCATGACAAGAAATGAAGAAAGAAGGCGCACACAGAATGGTGGCCGGTCTCTAGCCGCTCGGAAATTAACCTCTCTCAAGGAGGGACCCCGAATATTGGGTGTAGGGACATCCTCTCGGCAAGCCGGGGCGAAGAGGATGCCCGTACGAGCGACGCCTGCAGTCATAATCGCATTATGACTGTAGGTTCCGCTTAGATGAGAATAATTATGGCCATTCATTTTACAGCGAGCTATTACTGCAGTCGCAGCTTGTCATGATTCCAACGATATGATCGTGGTGACAAGTGGAAATACGACCGACTGGTCGTCGAGGCATGACTATACTGAACACTGTGTCGTTGCAATACCTTCCTGTTCCGAGCCGAATCAAGGAACAGTCCAGCCTAGGCTGCGATCAAACTCGAAAACAAATCGAGGAATGAAGTAAGGGTCGTATGAAGGTCGGCAGCGAGTTGTTCAGACGAACGCAGCCGCCGAGAGGCACGATCGAGACACCCAGCAACAGAATCCAACAGAAAGAAAGCCCAGAGATTCATGCGCGGGAAGCTGTGAAATCTACGGCACGTCCAAGACTGGCGAATTGATGCGATACGCGGGGTCCAATCAACTGCAGTTCTTATCAACCGCCTTGTTGACAGACTCTTCTTCTCGGGCGAGATCGGACTGGCGCGCGCGAGCGGGCGCACGAGCAGACATTCAGACGCTCTGACTGGCTTCCTCTGCTGTTGATGGTGATGAAGAGTGATGAACATGGATACAATGGACAGTTCTTGCCTTCAGAGAGTTCTCCGCTCCGTGCAGCTTTTCGGTTTTCCACCTTCAGCGAGAAATAAGTTTCGGCCTTCTCTCCGCAAGAATAGTTCCCGGAGTCCGAGATCTCCACCTGGTCGACTTTCAGGGTCCACATTTCCAATTTTTGTTTCGCCAACGATTCGAGCTTATCCTCGAGTCGCAGCGCAGCTCCAGCGCTCTCGCTTTTGCGTTTACTGCCCGTGTCCATGTTCCGGCTACGACCGGCGCCGGCCGGGCTCCGCAGAGCGAACGACTCCTCGTCTTCCGCGGATTGCGTTGGTACCTGAACTTCGAGCATTTTCCTACGCAGCTGTGATGATTTCAAAGCATTGAGAAGGTTTTTCGTTTCGTCGCTCTTCAATTTAACCGATGTCATGGCGAAGCGGGAACCAGAGCGGATAGCGACGTCGTCTTTCTTCCACGCGTTGACCAAATCGTGCCATGGTACGACACAGCGAATAGAAAAAGAATCGCCGGGCGCCAGGATCTCCGAGGGTCGCTCGAGATGATCTACGAAAATGTTGTCTCGAGTTGAATGCTCACCCGAAAGCCCGACGACGGCGATCCCTGGAAAGAGAAAAGAAGAAATTTGTTGACTGTCGCACAATTTACGGAAACCGCGAATCGGCAAGCTGGCGTCTCGACCTCGACGGAAAAGGGAATAGGCGAAGTCAAGAGAGTCAGAGGACGTAATTCGTCAGGGTCTCGTCTTCAGAATCGGCTCCATGCTCGGTCAACCCTGCATCCGGTTTGAATGAATCATCTGCCGGCTCATCCGCTGTCGGATATTTGAGATCGAAGTGGAACTTTAAGCAGTTATCCGTTTTCATCGCACGAAAATCCACAGTCTATCGCGATAGAACAGCATGTTCAGGGTCGAGTAGAGGGAATTTCCACGGAGCGGCGTGCCAAACGGTGTTATAACTCTCAATGTCCACTCCAAGGGAGCTCTTGAGTCGGTCTGAAAGGACACGAGCAACCGAGCACTCGAAGAAACAAATCACACGTCGAAAAAATCCGCGAACGACTGAACAGACAAACAAACGAGCAAATGGATATAGCAGAAGACTCAAGACGGAGGACAACATTATTTGACAGCAGAAATTTTGACCAGCCGTAGATAGAAATCAACAAATCCGGAATTGTAGACATAAGGATGTGAGAGTCACGTCCAATCAGCTGGACAGAGGTGAAGATGATCCTTTCATGCTCATTACCTCGGAGGATCGCAACAAGCAGCGGCGACAATATACGGAATATCTCGGAGGAGTACTCGAGCCGTCCCGCGCGAGAGGTTTCCATTCCGGGAATGGAATCTTTCGTTCGTGATCGCCTGTCGCTCCGTGGAATGATCGATGGCTCGTGGACACCGCGCAGAATGTACCTAGTTATAATGCATGTCGATCATAGGATCGAGTTCCACAACAAGCATTTGCGGTGACGAATTGATTCGACAGCTCTCGATGACGGCCGGCAGCTCTCGGAGTCACTCATTCATCATCAAACGCTCAGACTCATGGGAGGATAATATGGACCACGCTTCCGCCGGTCATGTATGCAGCTTTTCGCCGAAAGTCAGTCAGAATCTCCCGGACAACATAAGCTTGAAACGACCGGCGAATACGCCTAGTCTCTTCATCCTCACGCTGCCATATCCGATCATGTCGCGATTGGGAGAAGCCTAGACCGTGACCGATGATAATTATAATCGAACGGCGACGGGCACGAACCTAATGATGGCAGCTTCGAAGTTCCTAATTTTAGGAGGAGCTATTTAGGACCATCATCATGCTCAAATATTAGCTCCGGAAGCGAGAACCCACGAGTGCAAAGCGAGATCAGGGAGCAAAATGCATAAGATGTCAGCGGGACATCCATGATGCGGGATTTCGATGTCTCGAGTTCCTCATGGTCGGAATCAGCTGGATTTACGGGGAAACCACGCTTGCACGTCGACTAAGCTCTCTCAAGTCTCAGTTTCTAAGAGTGCGCGGATTCCTACACGTCGTCGATCAGACAGTTAGTCAGCTAGCTGAGCATTAAAAAAAACAGGTCGCTTGTTACGAGTGATGTAGTCATCAAGACAGAATAGAATTCGCCATGATCTAAACAAGGCGGTGGTAGCTTGACACGGCCGATCAGAACCATCGATTTCGGATGAGAAACTCAGCGAAAATAGAGTTGGCTCCGGAATCTGACACGGCATGACCATCCAGAACTTGAGTTTTCGCGTTCGACTATCGCGGGCCTCGCGCTGCTTTGACGAGGAAGGGCGATGGACAGGGTAGAAGACACGACCGTGCTCTTTCGACTTCACCAACACATTCTCGCTGAAGCGAGGGGAAAGACTCACCGAAAAATATTGCCAAAGCGCGCATGGTGATCGCTTCAGTTTTTTCAGGGACCTCTTGTCGATGGTGATGCCGTCCTTCGTGGTGGTGGTGTTGGTGGTAGCTTCTTTACCCTGGCTGGCTGCCTGCTCGCCTGCCTTCTTTGCACGCTCACTCACCCCTTGCACTCACTCTCTCACAGCGGCAGCCGCTCACACAATGGCAGTGGCCCGGCGGCGGCGGCAGTAGTTGTAGAAGCAGCAGCAGCACTTTGCCCTCTCTCAATTTAGGTCTTACCCTGCATCGGCGGCGAGCAGCGACAACCGACCGACGGACGTTGCCACCGCGCCAGGCGATAGCGGCAGAGTACCACACGTACCGCCCTCCCTCTAGAGCAGGCGTAGCTGCTACTTGCGGATTCCACGCGCATGGGCAAGCGATGCTTCAGGATGACGCGCGCGACGGTTTTGTCGGAGGAAGAAAGTGAGCCCGGGAGCACGCCGAGCCTCTCCCATCGGGGGATTCCCGTCGGGAGACTCCCGTCGTTCGACGACCGCTTTTTCCCACAGCCGAGACATTTAAATTTGGCGCTATTATTCGAGTTCATACTCGCTTCGGATTTCGCATGTCCCCGGAGGCATAAATATTCCCAGCGTGCTCACGGAGTGATTCGCTCGCGGGAGATAAGGTCGCGTACCAAGCTGAACTATTATTAGCTGTAAGGGATCGTGAAGGGGAGAGAATGCTTGTCTTAGCGTGTGATGCCCCGTGACACAGAACTTACGTTGAGCTCTGAGGGTCACGACTTGTTCGGTCTGTATCCCGCACATCAGATGCGAAGCTCGGCATGTGTATGCGTTGTTGTCCGAGGGATTCACGTTCTGGAATCGGATCGTCATGTTCCGATATCGACTTTGATCGCTGGCGGGGTCGGAGGGAGGGGGTGGAGGGAGATATACTTTCTTCGGATCGCCTGACTCAATAATCTACCTGAACAATCAAGCGGGAGTTTGGTACTCCTGTACTGGGGTTCACTGAGATGTGCACTCGATGATGAGCTCTTTTCTTCAACTCAGCGTGATCACTCCCTGAGGGAGACGGAGAATACCATTGAGGACATTTTTTCGCGCTCAAATGTCAGGCCTCGAGTCGGGACACTCCGTGCTGTCTCAGGAACAATGTCGGCCTCACCTATGAACCATTCGATATGAGGCTGCGGGTCGGCGACGAAATCGCAATCCAATGCGACTGAGGATCCTATAAGGGCGACCTTGGTCCAGCTATGATCACGTTGAGTGCTGATAGGAGCTAGAATACAAAGGAATTCGAAGACTTTAATCGAGGAACAACGTATTCATGGAAAAATGGGCGCCGAGAACTCCAGTTATCCGACTGTGGTCTGAGAATCTCCCAGGAACTCACTGACGAGGTGATACGTTGTTTCGACAAGCGGATCTTTCACACTCCTACAAATGTAACGTCCGGCATCGGAGAGTTGCATGCCATGGAATAGCAGCTGCGATGTGCGCAATTCCACATGACCTTTCGGCAGGTATCTGGTCTCGTCTTTACCGTAATACCTTCGGAGAAAGTTCCGACTTCAGTTTCGTATAAGTCCTGTTGAGGATTTTCGATGAGCTACAAAAGGGTCCCGGCAGTGAAACGTCCTCGGTCGGACTCTGATCTAACAGAGTCGGGCGAGTTGCGACGATGATTCTGAGCTGCGTCAATCGTAACCGTGTCGGGATTGGATTTTCGAAATGAGTATTCTCACCAGAAGAATGGAGTTTTCCATTCCGGCTGACAGCCAAGCGCGAGCGATGTTTCCGGCTTGATCAGGAAGCACCTTTGGGTGTCGTTGACATTCTCTGTAACACGAGACTGCTCAGTAGGGTTTTATCGAACAACTTCATCCTAAGGTCTTCGACTAAGAATCTCGTTCGTAAGACACGTTCACTGTCTCAACGACTCAGTGAACGTCCCCTCCCCTTTCGGGGAACACTGAGATCTACGGTGCTCAGCTGTGATTCGATTCTAATGTCCGGTACGGAGCGAATGTGCGACGACGATGGAATGAATGAAGGAGGAAGGTCCGCTCGGAATAAATGAATTTCTCCCGAAATCAATCGATTGCTGTATCAGGAGGAGAGCTACCTGGGTCCACGACGTACACGTGGTGTTTATCTGAATCGAATGGATCGCAGCTATATGCCCCGGAATGCTGCAGGCCGGCGTCGAGTACCCGAAGTTCTGCTTCCTGACGTCCGTTTCCCTTCAAATACGCCAGAGAAATAGAACCTGTCTCGGGATATATACATGGCGGAAAATTGTGGGGAAAACGAGGGAATTGAGAAGTCGCTCGAACCTTGACTCTGATAAACTGAATCGCGAAATCGTCTTCTAAGCTCCGTCCATTGAGACTCCATTTAGGGAAGCGGAAAGCATTCGTGCTACACTTCAGTACGAAGTCTTCCCCCACTCTCACGTATAACGGCCCAGAGTATGTTGTAGTACCTAAAAACAAGTTCAAGAGTCGACATTTGGGAAGTTCCTGGGAGCTCTAGTCAGACCTTGAGCTCGACCCTCGAGCCAATATAGTGAGAATGTCTGGCAACGGGAGTTCAATATTCAGAAGGATACTGTATGCGATCCGTCCCATCAGCTCGAAACGTGAAATCGAGAAGAAAAGCTCTGAGCTCAACCGGTAAGAGGTGAGCAAAGATGAAGCCATCGAGGGACTGTCGATCGGAATAAAGGGGATAGAGTTGACAGCAAGTTTTGAATTCTTGGCGTGAGTACTCTCGGCACGTGAACGCTGTGGACAGCTGGCTGTCTCCGAATCAATTCTGGATTATTTTTGGGCGACTTCGTGCCTCCAGCTCTGATCTTATCACCATAGAGTAGCTCAGCCCGGAAGCTAATTTCAAGCGTTCTAGAGCACCTCAATAGAAGAAAATCTCGTTTCAGCTGCTTCATCCAGGGTGTTGATCGGCACAGACTAAACCCGAGCACGAGCTCGAAAGGAGCTTGGATCAGCAATATCGTTCGTCCGAACTCACCCTGAGCTACTACGCTGAATTTGATGAGCGTACACCAAACCAATATCAATGTCGGAGTCTTCATGCTTGTCGCGGGAGAGCAACACTCAATATCTCCGCGGGACACACGCTCAAACCAGGCGGCCGCTATTCTAGAACTCCGGTTCTGTGTCAGACCCTCTGTGAGGGCCGTTTAGGGCCCAAGAATACTACGGCGTGGCTGCTACCGCATCGCTCTTGCAGCGGCACTCGTTGGTGGCAGTGTTCGTCAAGATTTTCGCCGGCACTGAGTGCTCTCTCGGCGAGAAGCGATGGGTTCGCTCGGCAGCATTCGAGAGATCTGCCACGGATGACCCTCGCGGAGCAAATGCGCGATCCAGGGAGTTTAGGGTCCGAGCGTACTCGGCGTCTCCAGCCCGACCATCCACTTTTTGTTCATTTTCTCGATCATTCGATTCCGTCGCTCATCCAAAAGCCGAAGTACATTCATGAGCATAGCACAGTCGAAGCACCCACGGCTCTCGGAGCTCCCGATTGCGCATCGAGCATAGCGATCTCCGAACGAGCCAGAACGAGGAGAAGAGGAGGCCTCCTCAGCTCATATCTTGCGTCCCTCGTACGACGCCTTCTGCTCGTTTCAGGCTCGCCGCACCTCGAGTCGAAGTCGGACGCGATGTCCTCCGGGATACGATCCGCGGAGAGAACACGCGTCATGTTGATTGTCGAGTCCGATCTCCTAGATGCGCTGTTTTCGGTCTGAGTCTGAATCGAGAAAGAGTTCCTCCGCACTGTGACTTCTCAAACAGCTGTGGAGTCGGTCGGAGCGGCTTTCAGAGCGGGAAGACAAGAGTCCGGACTCCGGACCCTTTGGAGAAACTCCAGCTCTCTGTTTGTGATCACGAGAGGCGCCTCTCGGAGAGAACTCTTCCCGGGAGACCGACCCATGCTCCCAGAGCGAGCGACCGGATTCGCTCTCGCTTGAAGTCTACATCGGTTCAACCAGACTCGAAGGGGCTTCGAGCGAATCGCCCCACAGGGCAGATAAGTCATGAAACGTTGCATCAGTGCCGGGGCCGACCACCGGAAAATGCAGTCCTTTCAATCGATCGATTCAAACTCCGCCTTCTCGGAGCTCCGATGTGATTGCACTGAAGGAATCCTCCGTACACTCTCAATGCTAGTCTAGTTCCCGATTTCACACAATCGAAACGTGGGTACACACGACGATCTGTCAGCTGTCCCCGATTCTCATAAATGTCCGGGGGTCGGGAGAGCGACTCGAAAAGTACTCTGTGGAAGGAATTCCAGACGTCTCACTCTACCGCTGTGGCGATTCCTGTCCTGGGAAATTGTGCTCCGGTGGACGGACAGATCCTAGGAAGACCGCACCCGGGAGGAAATTATCAACACAATTCACGAGTCAATTACGATTATTATCAGCCTGGTTTTTTGAGATGCATGTGGAGCGAGCTGGCACACGTGAGCGGGCGTCCTCTGCCATTTTGGCTCTCATTCTCTCTAATAAGCTGGACATAGGAAGTAGCAACCTTAACTTCATTCCCGTCTTTCGACAACAGCTCTCAGAATTTCAAATCCCGCGCTCTTCCCGCTCATAGAGTGCATCAGGCGCCATCTTGGATTTTACCTTGTGGCCCGGACCTGACTACAAAAATACGGCTGAAGCTCTCCGATCTGAAACGAAGCAAAAGAATCGCGTCTAGTGATGGCTTTAAATCTGGCAGAGGAGCTTGAGACAGCATTCCACTCTTGCATAGCGGCCACGACCAATAATGAATACTTCGCACCGAGAGATAATGGAGACGAAATCAAAGTAGGTTGAATCCAGACAGACTCCAGCATTCGGCGTTCTTTTCCACGCCGATTCACCCTTGGTTCCTTGGACTTTCCTCATAAGTTTCCCTTTTCCAAGGTTACCGTCGAGCAGACCGTGCGGAAATTTTTGGATACCGCGAGGCAGATGGAGTGCTTCTTCTTGCAAAAGCGACTGCTGGTTTCCCCTCAAAAGCCCGAACAGATCGTGATGGAGGTGAGCAATCAGACATCATAGATGCGTCTCGCACCAGCAGCCTAAGAAATCGAGTCTCACAGCATTGCTTTACTCCCCCGTTCAGGATAACATGGAGCTGAAGAATGAATTGATGCGCAAAGAGCAGCTACTCGAGAAGTACCACGCGAAGCTGATCGATTGGCAGAGACTGGTCAGCGACACCTCCATCGGCAGCGGAGCACCACCCCACAATATGCCCATGGCGCAGCAGAGACCTTCCCCGCAACAACCGCCAATAGCAGCAGGTGAGATCATCCAAAGACTCAATGCAGTGTCATTCTGAATTCGAAATTATTTCCGGAGCTCGGAATAGAGAACCTAAGTACATATGTCAACTTCTAGTGGCTCCGATGAGCGCCGGCTACATGTGCGGGAATCCCATGAATCCGGCCATGCAAATGCAAGGTGGACCGCCGGGGCGGCAAGTGGGGCCGGGAGGCGGGTTCCGTGGACTGCCCAGTTAATCCAATCTCGGACTCAGCTGAAATTATTTTACCGCTTTTGTAAATAAATTCTGGTGAAGTTGTACAAATGTATGATAGTACGACCGCTTATTCGAACCGTATCTGTTCACCGCGGATTCACTTTGAGAAACCTCACCATTACACCTGTCGAGCCCTTTTCACTCAAACGCCCCCTCCTACATTCGTAACCCAAGCCAGTGAACCTCTAACGGGATTAACCTTGCGGAAGATTGATTTGATCTGAGAAATCGCCAATACTCTTCATAGGAAATGGAATCGTCGAAGACTCGCCCACCGCCTTGCGGACGCTAGCGCTATTGTTCGGCTTTCTCTGAGAAAATTGAAACCCGGATGGAGTCATTTCAGTCAGCGTCTCAGCAAGCGAGATTTGAATGCGATTGCACGCGTCTCAAGTACAGGGATTGCTAAGGGAAAGATCTCGACAGAATATAAAAAAGGAGCCAAACCTCGGGCCCCGGCTCGTGGTAAGCGGGACGGTTCCAGATATAGTTTCAAGAGCAATCGACGTGTTCCCCATCGATAGCAAGGAACTGATCAGTTTTCTCGTTTGTAGCGCGTCCTCAGTCTCGCAATCCCGGGCTGCTGCCACCAATGGACGTCGATCACACAGATTCCAGACAGTCTTTTCATAGTGGTCAGCTGAGCTTCAATTATTTGCCATCCAATGGCTGAGAAGTCATCTCGACGCCTAAGGGGGCCTCCTTCCAGATCCCGGTCGAGGTGTTGTGCAAACATGTGTCTTCAACTTCTACGCATCGGTGTCCAATGTTCTTGAGACAGCGACTTCCGATTAACTGCCGATTGACGGCTTTCTTGGCGGATTCCGAGAGTAAGCTCCATGAAAATTCCGCGCAGCTGCTAGGGATGGTCACAAACTCAAACGCCTGGATTTCGAACCGTTCTCAGGCCGAAACGACACACACAGCTAGGTATGTCAGTGCGCTTCGCAAGCAGTGCGAAGCTAACCATTCGATTGCGACTGCTTTGCAGTACTTTTAAACGCCTGGTTGAGAAATCGTCGTTCAACTACAAAGCAAATTCAACCTGGCAGGCAATCACCAGAGAGAACGGCACTCGAGATATCTCCAACAGCCATAAAAGGTCGATCTTCATCGCCCAGAACTTTGTTACCAGCATTGCCCAGGACATCCACAGAGTAGGTTCCACGAGATTCACGCTTCCACGCCTTTGTGCTTTGAGAGCGATGACCCTAATTCCAAACTTTCATTCTTGTCGAGGAGAAAGGAAACGTCTCACTGAAAGCTTGCGGAAACTTTGCCCCGCTCTGAATTCGTCGAGGAACGACTTCATCTGCTGCGTACGCGACCCTCATCTTGAACAGAGACAGTGTCAAAGAGATTCCACGCAAGCCGCACTCGACGCTTGTGAAATGTGCGATGTCTGCACAGGCTGCAGATGACCGTAGGCCTAGCCGGATCCTACGCTAAAGTCTTCCGGCATGTCAGCTCTCACGTATGTAGCTGGACCCCGCACCCGATATTCCCAACAGCGAAGGAAATCGAAAATTACCACCTGGATCGGGCTGGTCCCTGGAATTTTCCCTATCGATTGAAGCGAACAAATGACTTCGCTCTTGAAAAATAGATGCGCTTTATTCAATGTCTGGAGCTTACCACAAAGAATGCGATTCTACAAGGGTTTTTCGAAAAATTTGCCTCACTCACTCGCTTTCTTTAGGTCTGTATCTCAGTCTATGAATCAGGGATGAGAACGACGCTCGTTGCTGCGCCAGCGGATGGACCAGCGAATATTCTAGGTTTCTGAAAGATAGATCTAATTGTGGAACCGGATCCGTTTCTATTCAATGGACAAGCAGCAATACATGAGTCACTCCGTGGAATCCGAAGCCGCGAGAACCAGTCGTCAAGATCCTTCCAACCCGTTTATCCGACAGAGGCTAATCCTAAACGATCCTGAACCTATTGGAACTCAACCGATCCTCAAAGAGTATCCTCTCAGGCCGCGACGGCCTTCACATGCCGAGTCGCGCAACGCGGTCGTTTGAGCGGGCTCCCGTCGCTGGTGGCACCGAAAAGAAAGGCAACAGATATATTTTAAGGTCTCTCGTGCGGCAGGGGACTCGCGGCCACTCGCCTTTCCGCGCGGCCGTTGGTCTGTATATTCCAGAGTCAAGGGATTCCCTAGAAGCAAAAAAGCCTTTTGTTCTATCGCCGATGGCGCCGATTCTCGAGCTCAGTCAGCTCTGGCTCCCTCCAAGTTCACCGAAATTTCCGCTGCCATCCACACGGAGGGTGAAACAGGGGGTTCCGTGGACGAATATTTCGTTCCGGGGGATGGCTGTTCCGTTGAAGAATCGAAGGTAGGATGAAATCCCATCGAGACGTTTGATCGACAGCGGACGACTGACATTGTACGAGGGACCAAACGACCATGATACCGACGATCTACGGAAGTTAAATGTCTTGAGACTCCGAGCACATTCGAACGGGCTCCGGGGTACTGATGATGGTGATAATGCAAGGACAAACAATGCGAATGGCTCGGGCGTCCTGGTCCACATCGACCGATCGACGACGTCAAGCAGGGGATTCAGAGTAAGAGGATGAGCTTGCAGCGGAAAAAACATCTCCCTAGCTACAGTTCGAGGCTACTTATTTGCAGCGTCTAGCAGCAGCCGGCCGTCTGTCTCTCTCAATTTCTTCGTCCGATCCTCGCTGAAACTGATCTGAAAGGATAGCTTCTGTTCTGTCGGATTTCGGCGGATTTGCCTGGAGAGACCCTAGCAAAATAGAGCGATGACCCCTGCCGCCAAATCTCTGTGCCGACGGACCTGCAGAGTAGACGCCTCGTTATATCTCGGGAAGAGCTCAGCGTTCATATGTGAAGACAACCGCTCTTGCGACGAGTTCGCGGAATCACGACCATGATCCGTCCATCGAGCTTCCGAGAAGGGAGCCAGACACCGCGAAAATTGCGAACAGCCGAGCCTGAGCAATCGGAAATATGTCGGCGACAAAAGAAACTCGGAGCGGGTTCCGAATAGAGCGACAGATCGGAATTTCTCGCGAGCTATCGATCAATCGATTAGAAACAAAACACTTGGTCTTTTAATCCGATTCTTGCACTCGAGCGATACGGGATTCGGAGAAGACAATCATCGATCGATAGAGAGATCGATCGCTTCGCGGATGAGTCGATTGGAGAGGCGATAAGGATCGGAGATATGTGTTTCAATAGAATATATTAACGCGCATATTCTCCTTACTAATATAGTGGGAAACGCATCGTTTATTCTTACACTTGAGCGAGCGGATTGATGAAACTTTGGTGTTCCACGTAATCAATCATTCGATCGATCGGTCGACCGACCGACCAAGCGATCATCAAGGATGGGGCCGTCGTCGTAAACGTCATCACCACCGTGAGTGACGTGCGAGCGAACGAGCGAGCACGTGGGGGCGTGCGTGCGTGCGCGCGTGACTGAGTGATTGACTGATTATGGATCGAATGATGCCGTGGCTCCCCTGAATTCTCTTCTTCTTCTCAATCAACGAAGATGACCAAGTCTGCAAGGGACGGCTCTGCGCCTCTTGAACTCTTGATTACAAGGAGTGCGAACACCCCGAGTCTCTCGATTCGTCGAGGATCAATCGGATTCCGAGCTCGGAATCCACATCTTTCTTCGAAATGCCGATCGTCGGTTCTCGCACTTCTACTCGGACCAATCTATCAGCAATTCTCATCAACGACTTGAGGTCTTTCGGACTTGCGGCGACAACGAGATTCGCGGAGGTACATGATTCTCTGATCTCGTCGACGAAGTCCGCAAATTCCAATGGCATACTTAATTCCATCAAAAGAGACTGCTTCTTTCTGATGAAAGACGTGAAAGGCTCGTCGGGGAGCCGCTGGCGAGCGAAGTATTCAGCAGGGGACCTTCTACTCCCCTCCGGGAATCGCGCTAGTAGCTACTCGATTCAGTTTGGTAGGAGTTGTTCATCCTCCCGCTCAGCGAGAAGCTTGAAGCATGAAGCGAGCTGCTGCTGCCCGGAAAATATGCTTTTATTCACAGAAATGCTGTGCTGATGGACGGATGGATGGATGGATAACATTCCTTTTATTAGGGAGATTCAATGATATATATTACAATTTCGATGGGAGAATCAGCCGCCCAAGAGCGCGAGCTCTCTGAGGGCGCCACGTGGAGGCATTCCTCCTGTGATCATCCTCGCGTTCCCGCGTTGAACTTCGATTGCGATGCGTTGGCGTATGAACGCCGCTGCTCGTTTGTCTCCTCCTCTTGCGACGATACGCGATGGATGGATACATCGAATTTATTCTTGGGGACTTAGCCAGATGGACAGAGAAATGGATGCTCTCGAACGCTGCCGATGGATGGATGGATGGATGGATGGATGGAT
Source organism: Galendromus occidentalis (assembly GCF_000255335.2). Taxonomy (NCBI): domain Eukaryota; kingdom Metazoa; phylum Arthropoda; class Arachnida; order Mesostigmata; family Phytoseiidae; genus Galendromus; species Galendromus occidentalis. Next base: position 9,605 of record NW_003805109.1, on the reverse strand, counting down.
GGATGGATGGATGGATGGATGGATGGATGGATGGATGATGGATGGATGGATGGATGGATGGATGGATGGATGGATGGATGGATCCAAGGGCACCCTATGCAAGACTCATGACTCATGACTAGAGCCCGTGACTTCATGCAAAATGCATATAATGCATAAAAATGCATATTCTGGGCTTTTCCTCCTGAAGATGCATATTCTGCGCTTTGGGGCATAATTCTGCATATCCCATATTTTCCCCATCGATTCTCGCGGGTCTCGACGCTGAGAGCGACGTACAGCCATGGTCAACCGAGAATAGATGGGAACGGTGACGAATCGGATACATCTTCCCGGATTTAGACAAGTTGGTCTCCAACGGGAAGAAAATTTTCCTGAAGTCTGCCGATCGGGTGAGCACATTCCGCGAGATCGCCCCCGGAGTGCCGCTGCCACCCCAGCCAGTTCCGACAAGATGGGGTACCTGGTTGAACGCAGCCGTCTATTACGCCGACCACTCCCATTCATTTTCGAAGGTTTTGTAAGCTCTGGACGTCAAAGACGCTGCGAGCATCGGAGCGGCTGCACAATTGGTGAGGAAGCCCTCTG